>NW_015387011.1:608772-662896 GCF_001527695.2 Protobothrops mucrosquamatus | reverse complement strand
AGAACAATTAACCAGTGGAACAACCTGCCTCCAGAAGCGGTGAATGCTCCAACACTGGAAGTTTTTAAGAAGAGACTGGACAGCCATTTGTCTGAAATGGTATAAGGTTTCCTGCCTGAGCAGGGGGTTGGACTAGATGACCTCCAAGGTCCCTTCCAACTTTATTATTATTATTATTATTATTATTATTATTATTATTGTTGTTGTTGTTGTTGTTGTTGTTGTTGTTATTGTTATTATTATTATTAATAATAATAATATTAAATACCCTTCCATGATGTTTACAGGGTGTAAACAATTGACATTTAATTTATTTGATATGAAACATGTCTCTGCTGCTTGCCATTAAAAAATAAAGCTAAAAAT
This sequence comes from Protobothrops mucrosquamatus, assembly GCF_001527695.2. Taxonomy (NCBI): domain Eukaryota; kingdom Metazoa; phylum Chordata; class Lepidosauria; order Squamata; family Viperidae; genus Protobothrops; species Protobothrops mucrosquamatus. Next base: position 662,530 of record NW_015387011.1, on the reverse strand, counting down.
GTTTTGAACTTATATGTGGTAGTTACAACAATTAATAAAATATTTTTATGAAATGCCAAATAAATTAAAGAATGAAATTAACTATCAATGAAAAAAATTACGGTAGCAATAGAAAGTAAATAATCACATCCATATTAGCATACTATTAAAAGGCTCGGGAGAATAAAATACCTTGTCGAGCATTAAAGGACAATGAAGACAACACTAGTTATGACCAATTTATGGGGCTGAAGAAGACCTGTTTGTAGATACTGATATGGAAATGAGAATTGGTTACATAAAGAGATACACACAGATAAATTGAATGTGGTGTGAATGGAGAATGCCAGAAAAGTCTGTGATAAAACAAGTGACAGGATCAGTCTGGGCTGAAAATAAATTGAATGACCAGGATGAACAAAGAACATTGTGGCAGTTTATTCACACAAAGAGAGTGTGTAAAGATGATTGCAAAACAAATTGATAAATAAAGCAGTAAATAGCTCAAGCGGAAGGGAAGATTAAGAAGGCCAGAGTTGGGTGGAGCTGAAGAGATCCTGTTTATAAACACATATAAACCACCAGATCAACTGCTATGTAGACCACTGGCATACAAATATTCACCCTGAGTACCAGCCATGTTGCCTAGAAAGTCCTCCAGGGGTTTCTGGAACCCATTAGAATCTCCTAAACAAAGCCATCCAGTGATCTACTGTGTGTTTTGGTCCATAATGAGTTGTGTTATAGCCACTGTGGCCATGCGAATTATAAACTCCTATCCGGACTAAACCAAGGCAGGCCCAGCAGGACTGCTGAAGTGTTTCCATATTGGCACCTGAGGCGGGGGGGAAGAGAGAGAGAAAGAGAGAAAACACTGTTGAACAGTGGAGCAAGAATATATAGACCTGCTGAATGCACATGTGTTTTTTGCAATGCTCCCAACATTTGGAATACAATTTGTGGCAAAAAAAATGTAGAAAGTCCATGGAGAATGCAGGTGCCCAATCTCCTCCTGGTGGGTCTAGATTGGATGTGGTGGCAAAGGCATTCTAGAGGTTTTACCCAGAATTGTGTGTAGATGCGTATGTCCAACTTTAACAAAATAAGAAGCAAACAATTGAAGTCTGTGTGTGTCTGTTTCTTGCCAACCACCCTTCACTTGGCATCTTGTGCTAGAAAGGCTACACAGAAATTTGTTCCCCCATACAGTTCCTGCAATAGCAAATTCAATTTTCTGACACCATTTGAAATGTACTCCTTTGTTTGCTGGTCCAAACCTTTGCACATCACTTGCTCTCACTCCTGCATTTTTGCTCCTGTCACTTTTCTGACACCCTCTATCCCAGGGCTTTTCAACCAGTGGTACGGGTACCACCTGTGGTACATTGGCACCTGGCAGGTGGTATGCGACCATCCTAGAAAAGTGGTAGCGGGGAAGGGGAATGAGCTGAACTGGTGGCAGCACCGCACAAGCCTGAGCGAGAGATGGCTGGAGCTGCAGGGCTGTCAGGGCTCAGTGGAAGCGCCAGGATCAGCGCCAGGCTCCAGCTGGAGCTCGGCACTGATCCTGGTGCTTCTGCTGAGCCCAGAAGAAGCGCCGATCAGCTGGAATGTTGCAGCATCTCCAAGGTCTTGTGATTTACATTCAGATGCTTGGCAACTGATTCATATTTATGAGGGTCACAGTGTCCCAGGGTCATGTGAAGTGACCAAAACCTGCTGCAACCACCCAGCAGACGGGAAATAAAAACCAAACACCCCCCCACCCCACCCCCACTGCCAATCCTCAACAGAAATGCTCACAACAGTGAAAACCTCGGACAGGAGGAAGAGCGCCACTGGGTGGGCAGACAGGTGTCTTGCTCGGCTGTGGTTTGGGGGGCACTTTTTTCAGTGCCATTGTAACTTCGAACAGTCACTAAGTGAATTGTTGTAAGTCGAGGACTATCTGTACTTTATCACTTTTTTCCTTTTTTTTTGGGTCATCAAGTTTTTGACACCTTGCTAAGCGACTGGTGGTACTTGGATATTGCCATATCCTAAAAGTGGTACAATGGGTGAAAAGGTTGAAAAGCCCTGCTCTATCCTTCTTGGGTGAGCCTTTGCAAATGGTTTCAAGGGCTTTGCTGGACTCTGGAGGGAAGTGTCTTGCTTGCCACTAATTGTTCATCTTGAGTCCTGGTGCCCTGAGGCTCTGTGGCAACTTTGCTACACAGCAACTTTACTACATAGCAATTTCATTAAATGTTCCTCCCTTTCTCCTCCCTCTCCCTATCCCAGAAAACCCCCATAAAGTCTACCATTCTGCCTTCTCAGATTGATTATTGTGTGTCTGTATGATATCACATTTATCTGGAGCACCACTGACTTGGAACAGCCAAGATGCTTGGCTGAAGAAGGTGGGCTGATCAGAGTTTTGACAGAGGGAGTCTTTCCCTTCTACCTTTCCCATTTCCTTTGATGTTGCCCTATTCCTATTCAACACTCCAAATGTTCAACTTGCAAGTTTTCCCCTTCTTGCTTATTATTGTCTCTCCAGTGTATTTTCTCTCTCTTTTTTTTCTTTAAACAGAAAGATGCATTGAACTTTGCTTTTAGCTTTCTTTCCCTATAGGATCAAGTCAAAAACGGTCCTGAAATTATTGCTACAATGCTATCTCCATTTGCTTGAGATTAAGCCTTGTTGGGCTCTATGGGCTATTCAGTCTATTTTCATGTTGCTCATTGCCTCAACCTTCATTCCTGACAACCCTTTTCAGTTCTTTCTTCCTCTGTTTCTATCTAAATATTTCTATTAGCTTGCATCCAGTTTCATCAGTATCTCTTTCTGTTCTCTTTTTAGGGAGTTTCCCTTCCCCAACAATCTGTCTCCCCACTTTTCAGCTCAACCTCTAGTCTCCTGAGTAGAAAGGTCCATTCAGAGATGCTCCAGTGGGAACTATTTTGACCTGAAAAATATATCAACTGCTCCTTGAGTTGAGGCTGATTCTTCATAAGAAGTAGAAAAAGAGTCACAATTAGGGATTCTTAGATGAGATCATACAGGCATCCAAGATCATCCAAGTCAACGCATCCAGATGATCCAAGAGGTAGCAAATTTCTCTTATCCAGACACAGGTGAGATTGGAGAATGGAGCTATAGTTACTTATGTAATACGCACACATGTGAACACACACACACACACACACATACATGTATATATGTTACAGTAAAGGAGAAGATTACATGTTCTATCTGTCTGTCTGTCTGTCTATCTGTCTGTCTGTCTGTCTGTCTGTCTATCTATCTATCTATCTATCTATCTATCTATCTATCTATCTATCTATCTATCTATCTATCTATCTATCTATCTATCTCAGTGTTTCTCAACCTTGACAATTTTAAGGCATGTGGACTTCAACTCCCAGAATTCCACAGCCAGCAATGCTGGCTGTGGAATTCTGGGAGTTGAAGTCCACATGCCTTAAAATTGTCAAGGCTGAGAAACACTGATTCTATCTATCTATCTATCTATCTATCTATCTATCTATCTATCTATCTATCTATCTATCTATCTATCTATCTATCTATCTATCATCTATCTATTTCATCTGTCTGATCATCTATGATGTGTGCTCCTTTTTTAATTATGAAGCATAAAATTTCTTTATTTTAGAACATTTGAATATTTTCTAGAAATGAGTGGATGTTGATCATGAAATATACTGTAACCTAGCTTTTCATTGCTTATAGCTGACTTCACCAAAGGTCAGCTGAAGCTATAATAAATTTCTCCTAGGTCTTAACTCTTCTAGACTCTGCTCCAAGGTGTTAATGTGATTTTTAAATGTATCTGTTCATTGTAAAATATCACTTTTTAATGGACTTTTTTCTTTACAATCTTTACTGATATTAGTGCTAGAAATAAGAAATTAATTTGATTTGAATTTTAATACAAAATTGGGCAATATATAGTTCCCAGCTTAGATGCAAACTGGAATGCAGCTAAACAATAAAACCCACAATCTAGTTAAGCATCGATATAGATGCACACAGAGACCAATAAATAATTATCAATTTTAGGGGACATATGTATAGGAATATATATTTCAAAAAAATCTGCATAGTAAAAATTATATTGTGGAAAACATTGTACATAGTAAATATGCACAAAAATATATATGCTAAGAAATATTCAAATTGAAGGTCAATTTTTTATTTCTAAAATTATACATTAATGTCAAAATGGAAAAGGACAAACTGAAAAGTTAATTAGATTTTGATCACAACTGACTCGTACCTATCCGATCTGTAATCCCTTCCTAATGAATATCTTTCCAGTGTTTCCCACCAATTGCCTAGATTCATCTATCTGCCTTTTGTTCTTTCATTTAAGTGTGCTGGATTGATGGTGGTGATCTGAGAATTAATATGCAATTTGCTGAAAAGCATAAAGTCAGTAAGATTTATGCCTGGTAAAGTTGACTTCACAAATATTAAACTATAATTCATGGGGTAGGGAATTTACCTGTATGAAAAATATTACCTGGGATCATGTGTGTGTGTGTCTGTTATTTCACTGGGTGCTTCTTGTGGGAAAGAAAGGAAGAACAGGCACCACATACAATGGCTCTGAGTGGAAGGTGGGATACGAATCTAATTCATAAGCTGACCAACTTTTTTACAATGAGAAGGAGGACACAAATAAATTGAAGAAAAAAATATCGTAAATAAAACATGTTATTCATTGCAACAATACAGAATACACTATAATATGATAAATGCATAATAAAAAACATTTGTAACAATAACATTTTATATTGTAATTATGCTTACATGCCTATTAATTATTATTTAAATGAGTACAAAAGAAGGACTGTCCTCCCTAAAGGAGGACGATTGGTCACCTTATAATTGATAAATAGTGTGAAAGAGAGAAAAGTAGATTTTAAGTAGACCGGCAAGGCTGCTGGAGGGTCAAGAGAAAAGGACGGGAGGGGGAGATGGACTGGAGTGTTCTTTCATTTCTCATCTCTTGAACACTGAATTTTGCTTCAGTTATGTCTCTTTCTTTGATACAGTATCTGCTGAAATTCCTTCACTGTTAAATCTGTAGAAACTTGATCTTCTGTTGTACCTGGCTGTCCATCTTCTGAAGCTCTTTCCTAATTCCTTGTGCGTGAGATATTTATGATCAGTGGTGGGATTCAAATATGCGAACAACTGGTTCTCTGTGTGGATGCTGCTTCCGGAAGTCCATTCTGGGCCTGGGCAACAAAAAAATTAGCTACCGGTTCTGCCGAAGTGGTGCGAACCGGCTGAATCCCACCACTGTTTATGAAGTAGGAGATGACATTTTATCGCCTGGTTTCCTGAAATTTTCATTTATTCTGCAAGGAGCATTTCAGGAAGTGTTTTGTTCAAACCTCAGAGTCTGCAGATTTCAGTGAGAGATAAATGTAATAAATAAAGGAATACCTGAATAAAGGAACAAACGTGTTGCAGGGTGGGGAAGGGATCCAGCAGAACAGACTTAATTGAGACATCTTTTTTCCTTGTTATATAGAAACCGTAAGGAAGCTTCTGGAAAACCTACTTGTGCAAGACAGGTGACGACGTCTTGGAAATGATGATGGAAATGAAGCAGGTGGTTGAGTCACAGAATCTTAGTATATTTAACGCCTGAAATCCTAATCAAATCTAGGGGATGCTGCGATTTGCCCATGTCCTTCAGAATTGAGCTTCATGTCCATGCAGTTCCCTTTCCTTTGCTGAACAAAAGGCAGATATTTTATAAGTAATCAAATCTACCTCTGTTCCCTGTTATATAAGTTTGTTTGTTTGCAGTCTTAGAATCATCTGAACTGGCTGGAAAGGATTTCCTCCCCTGGCTTGTTACATCTTCTTCCAGGTTATCTCTCAACCCTTTAAAGAAAGGAGTTTTGTAACATGTCATGGAGAAAATGTATGTGATCACTAAGAACACCTTGATGGTATATTATCAATCAACCAGTTGATTAATTAGGGCATTCATCCTTACTCGCCCTCAGTTTAAAAACAGGCTGGGCAACCTCCATCACTCTAGATTGCATATGGCTGTTGACCCAGGGTCAGGGTGAGGCTTAGGATTTTGACCTTCTGCCATCACAAGAAAGCTCAGCCCTATTGTACAAAATTGGACACCCAAGTCAATCAATCTTGCCATTCCTTTTAGTCCTGCCCCTAATAAGCTTAGCACTGCTCCGTATTGTGATAGGAGTCTAAGTATCTGGGAATTCACAGACTGTGTCCATGAGAGGAGCAGAGGACATACTGTATCGTCCCTAATTGTCCTGATTGGAGGAAGTTTTTTCCAAAGAAGATTCTGATCTAAATATGACTATAATCTTTTATACAGTCAGGGAATGTACACAATCAGGATGATCATTTAAAGGCAAAACAGCATCTGCCAGAAACATGCAAATAGTGAGGATGAAATAAACATCCTTCATCTTCATTGATGCACTTTTTGCATTCACAAATTAGGTCAATGTTGCCCTATTTATATTTTAATTGTAAGTGCTTTTTCTAAATATCAGAGGCAAACTCTTACTTTAAGCCACTGATTATATGACGAGGGAACCCATCTATAATATCAATGATTTGAGGCAGTAGTTTGAACCTTATCTTTTAAAATATCCTTTAAAAATCATAGCCAAAACTTTTGACCCTACCCATTCTGGGGCTAGAAAAGGGATTCTGGTGGACTGTGGGCAGTGTTTATACTGATATTGATTTATATTGATAATAATTTATATTGATTACATGTGGTTTCTGCTATAGGTGTGGCTCCTTTCAGCCTCTTAGTTATGACAGATATGTCAAAACAGAGTTTCAAAAACTATTAATTGTATTATACTGCCCAGTGGTGCAAAGTTTTCTGCCCTATAATTAGCACATTCACTTCTCACACAGTAGGATTCTGCTTTACATTCACAGATATAATAGGTTTTTAGGGGTTAGTGGAGGAATAGGTATTTGTGGCAGTGGCTATCTCACTGAACAATGATTAGGGGAGCAGGTTTTGTATCACTAGAAAAAAAAGAATTTTTTTGCACAGGAAATTCATTGTATGAAAAGGGAAAGCTTAGCATCTAGCTAACTACATCCTATTAGGAGAGTTGGACAAGAGGTACAAAAGGAATGACCTTATATTATCAATCTTTTAGATAAAGACTGGGAAGTTGGCAAAAAATCATAGTTGAGGTAAACCTCTAGATTGCTATCCATACACAATTACTTCTTTGTGGTCATCAAGGTGAGAAAGCAGTGCCAATGGATATGGACCTCCAATCATTTTCATAGAGTTTACTAATTAAGCTTCACCTAGATATCTGGACACAACATTCAATCAGCACTTCTAATGTGTGAATCAATCAATCATGCTGGATTGCTGTCAATAGTTTGAACTGGATTCCTTGTGTGTTTCAATGTGTATAGACAATGAACAGGGAAATCTTGTGGGACAAGAGTAACCAAAGCTACCAAGAATTCATCTTGCTGGGAGTGGCTGACCGGCCACACTTGGAGATGTTGCTGTTTGCCCTTGTCCTGGCCTGCTACTTGATGACCCTCCTAGGCAACACAACCATCATCATGGTATCGAGACTAGATCCAGGCCTCCATACCCCCATGTATTTCTTCCTCAGCAACCTTTCCTTCCTTGACCTCTGCTTCACCACCAGTCTTGGGCCACAGATGCTGGTGAACTTCTGGAGAACAAGTAAGACTATCACTTATGGTGCCTGTGTGGCTGAGCTATACATCTCCCTTGCTCTGGGCTCCACAGAGTGTATTTTGTTGGCTGCCATGGCTTATGATCGCTATGCCGCCATCTGCCATCCACTGCGCTACACTACCATTATGAGCCACTCTCTGTGTTTTACAATGGCTGCTGTCTCCTGGATAAGTGGCTTCAGTGTCTCACTAGTTCATACAGTGATGATTCTTAGGCTTCCATTGTGTGGACGGAATCGGGTAGATCATTTCTTTTGTGAGCTCCCTGCCTTTCTTAAACTGGCTTGTGTTGACACTTCCCTTAATGAAGCTTTGATGCTTTCTGGTAGTGTTGTGTTTCTTCTAGCACCCGTTAGTCTCATCACAATCTCTTATGGCTATATAGCAGCTGCAGTGATTAGGATCCCTTCGGCTGAGGGCAGGAAGAGGGCCTTCAACACTTGTTCCTCCCACTTGATGGTGGTCTGGCTCTTCTATGGCACAGCCACCTTTAGTTATCTGCTGCCTCGTTCCACCTCCTCCCGTGATGAAGGCAAGGTGATTTCCCTCTTCTATACCTTTGTCACCACCATGCTTAATCCACTGATCTACACTCTGAGGAACAAAGACGTACATAAAGCTCTCCAAAGACTAATGAAGAAGAAATAAACACGATTCGAAGCTGCATTTGAAGGTTCAACAGCAATACTCTTTATGTTATTCTTCCAGTAGTTTTCATTTTATTTTGTTTTCTCTCTCTCTTTTCATAATAAACACATAACACCTCTAGTTTTCATAGTAGTACACAGACTGTAAATTAAAAAGTGAAAAAAGGCAAGATGTTTTCCCTCTTCTATGCCTTTGTCACCACCGTGCTTAATCCACTGATCTACACTCTGAGGAACAAAGAGGTACATAAAGCTCCTCAAAGACTAGCAAAGGAGAAATAAACACATAATTGGAAGCTGCATCTGAACGTTCAACAGGAATAATCTTTGTTATTCTTCCAGTAGTTTGCATTGTACTTTCCTTTCTCTCTTTTTTTTTCCATAATAAAACCGTAACGTATCTAGATACCACAGCAGTGCACAAGACTGTAAATTAAAGAGTATACAAAGTGCCCAAACTGCCTGTCGGAACTTATTTTCTGAAGTGTTTTGTTAGTTTGTTGTAGATAACACACTTTCATCTCGTGTCATCATTGTCTCTTGAGGATTTGTTCCCTTATGAAAAAGGCATCTTCCGAAATTCCTGCTGTGTTCGTTTAGAGAGAAATTGAACTGATATTATTCCACCCCAGCAAATTCTGACTGCATTGCGGCTTTTGTTAGGCCGAATCCTGTCTGCATTGTGATTTTTTTTTCATCCTTCGTAGACACACCTAATTTTCTTTTCTGTCAAGACTGATTCACTCTTTCACCTTCATTTTCTCCCTTGCTCATAGCTTGACAAGATTTTGGCATGCAAAGATGGGAGGGATGGTATCTAGGCAACCGAGGTGTCTTTGACAGCTTAGTGCTGATAACGCCAAGGTCACTAATGCAGGTGCTCGATGGAGAAGTGGACTTTTCCCATAACAAGAAGAAGTATTACTACTGGACAATATGAAGACCCAGTGGGTTGGAGCGAGGGAATCTATTGTTTAATTAAATAATCTTTTGAGTGGGAAAACCAGGGCTGTTTTCGCTTCTTCTGTACCAATGTAAAATTTCAGTAAAGTATTATAGTCTTGGTAAAATCATGTCCCAGGAGTTTCTTTTTCTGGAAATGCCAACTGGACAGTTGACATCTTTGTTATATCATCAGTGTTGGGTCCTACATTCATGTGAATTTGTGGAGAAAAAGCAAGACCAATCCACTGATCTATCCATTGAGGAACAAAGAGATATACATAGCTGTCCAGAGAGTAATGAGGAAGAACTAACATTTCCATAGGTGACCCAAGTGATGCTGTGGCCGCTCTCTTGCAATGACTGGAGCTGTGGGGGACTGGATGGGGGACAACAGGCTTTGACTGAACCCTGTCAAGACCGAATGGCTTTGGGGATGCAAGATCTGGGACTTTGTCATCTTTCACTCTAGATGGGGTGGCACTCCCCCAGAAAGACCCGGTCCAAAATGTGGGGTTCTCCTGGACTCATGACTCCTGTTCAAGAAACAGGTGTCGGTCATGGCTAGGAGAGCCTTTGCACAACTTTGTGTTGTGCACCAGTTGCGGCCTTTCCTGGATCAGGACTCCCTGCACTCAGTCTTTCAGTCCCTGGTCATCTCATGGCTGGGCTATTGTAATGTATTCTACATGGGGCTAATTGTGAAGAGCATTCGGAAGCTACAGCTAGTCCAGAGTGCAGCACACAGGCAGTTTTGGGGCCCCCAAGAATGGCCCCTGTAACACCACTGCTTCATGAGCTGCATTGGTTATCAGTCTGCTTGTGGGTGCAATTCAAGGTATTGGTGATCACCTTACAAGCCTGTCATGGTATGGTCCATGTTACCTGAGGGACCATCTCACCCCACTGAGATTGACTCATACCACTTCTTCTCCTGGAAGCTTCATCAGTTGTATTGGATGCTGTGGGAGGTGGAAAGACTGTTGAGATTAGTTGGTAGGAGGGGGAATGGGAGGTTCTGACAGGATGATGGAGGGGAGCAATGGAAATGGAAAAATTGTTTGTGTGTGGGGGGGTTTCTTTGCAATCAACTGTTCCCTGAGAACCACTATGGTTACATGGGATTTTATCTGTGACCTCAGGGTCACCTTAGTCAGAGGTACACCATTAAAACCGTACAACATTATTATATATATTTATATCAATTTTCTAAAATATCTCTATTAAATCTAGGGTAACTTTCAGTAAAGTAACTTTAAAAGAATTGGGTAATACAAATTAAAATCATTAAAAGGAGACAGAGAGAAATAAATCAACAAGCAAAGCAAGCTACCATTGGTGATAAATAATAAACTAAGTCACTACTGTCCTGAAATCTTACTTATATGTAGGTTTATCTGTCAAGTTAATATATACTCTACAACCCGAATTTTGGATGTGGCAAAGAGGTGATCAAAGATGTTTTCAAGTGAAAAGGATTCATTATCATATACCATGCCAATTTAGTACATTTTGAAGGAATGTTATGGTGAAGTTTAGTGAAGGTTAATAAAAAATAAAAAAATCTCTTAATGAAATTAAGAGAGAAGCAACCTAGAACTAAGGAGAAACTTCCTGACTGTTAGAACAATTAACCAGTGGAACAACCTGCCTCCAGAAGCCGTGAATGCTCCAACACTGGAGGTTTTTAAGAAGAGACTGGACAACCATTTGTCCAAAATGGTATAGGGTTTCCTGCCTGAGCAGGGGGTTGGACTAGATGACCTCCAAGGTCCCTTCCAACTTTATTATTATTATTATTATTATTATTATTATTATTATTATTATTATTATTATTATTATTATTATTATTATTATTATCATTATTATCATTATTATCATTATCATTATTATCAAATGGGATAACAAATTTACGAATTTGTTCCATTGTACAGTACTCTATTTTTCAATTTAAGGCCTTAGAATTTTTTTTACTTTTGGGAATAAGCAGCAAAAGAGTCTTGGTTTGGAAAAATTAAAAATGGACTAAGTATCTGGATGGATTTGAAATTAATAAATTAATTATAAGAATCCTTTTAATGGGATATTGTTGTTGTTTGGATTCCTTAGGGGGGGAAATAATAGGATGAGACTTTAATGGACACTAGACAGAACTAGACAATACTAAAGATTAAAGGAGAAGAAGAATTATAGTCAACTTGTTAAGACAGAATGAAGCAAAACACTTTAACATTGTGCTTTTGAAAGACGTGTGAACAATGAATGGAGAAGTTCATTTTAAGCATATCTGTCATCATAGATAGGTGGTGTTACAGGAGAGGAACAAGCTCTAACAGACAAAACTGAGATTGACTTGAATATTTATTTAAAAATTACAAGCGACAAGGGTGATATATATATATAAAGATGTTATCCTGGATATACTGTACAAGTGAAATTGGTTGATCTTTTAATAATTCAAAGGGACATTTACAAATACAAATACAATTGTGGCTGTACCCTGCTGATGAAAATCCAAAACTCAGAGAGAGGCCCTTTCTCTCCTCCTCAAATGGCTTTTTATATTGCTTGGATAATAAATAATGATAAAACTTTTAAAAACTTTAAAAACTTTCATCTTACTTAAAGTACTAATTAGCCCTTCCCTGTATATCTCCTCTGCACAGCACCACTTCAGAGGATGTTACTCAAGGGTGGAAAGCCTTTTGGGGAGGGGAAATACATGGCTGCAATCATTAACTCTCTCCTAATTAGTGTTGGATCGGAGTCTAGGATTCTTCAAGATTTTTCTTCAGAATGCAGCAGATAATAAGAAGATAACAGCTTCCTTCTACATGCTGACACCCACACAAACAGTCCTTACTTTCTGCAGCACAAGACCCTCCACATAGTCACAGCTGATACCTTGGGATGCAGTGTTGAACCAGAATAACCAAGGCTGAATTAAAGAGGCTGATCAGAAGAGGAACTGATAGAGTGAGTAGTAGGGGACAATGCTATATTTTCCCTCTTACATTCAAGAGTACCATTACACAGATGTCACTAATCTTTTAGACCTTCTCAGCCTTTGCCTACATGTATCTCCTGCTTTCCATCTTCTTCTGTTCCATTTTCTTTTATATTTTTCTTGACTCTCTTGTCCTTTTTCTCTCGTGTAACACTGTACTTCATTTCATTCCATCTCCTTTTCAGCTCGTTTCTAGATTTTGTTTTTTGTTTTAATAAAATTGAAACCTTTAATTCAGGTACATTAAAAATAAAAAAGAATTGTTGAAAGAAAAAACTTCATCAGGGTCCAGTCCAAGCCAGGAATAAACAAAATGGGGATTGCTTTAGAAAGAAGGTTGTAGTTTATTGAAGAGCAAAGCCAGACAGAAATGAGGGTCTGGGAAAGCTGACCACATGGAGCTGGGAGTGGTGGGTTTTTATACCTTCTTGGGCTTTTGTGTTTGGAGTTGTTCCTGTGGCATGAACTTTGACCTAAGGCTCAGTGTGCCTTTCTGGTATTCTAATGGTGGTGGATTAATCCTATTATGTCCCAAAGGTCATGTTATTAGAGTTTGGATGGGGTATATGGATTTTAGTTGTCTTTGTCTTTCTAATTTCATCAACTTCTAGCTTTCTGGCTCCAACCTTTCTGAATAGGATTATCACATCTGCATTTCTACAGACCTGGTTTCTGCTTGGGGCAGAGAGACTTGGTGGGGAGGTCCTGCCTAAGATTTTCCATTATTCCTTTGGGGAAATATAATATTCTGCCCTTTAAATAGTCCCCAAAATATTTCTTTCTTGGGGGGCGGGGTGACGTCACACAGAATCATTCTTGGCAGCTTTGGTTACTTTCTTCCCACGATGTTTCCCCGTTCATTTTCTATACACATTAAAATAAGGAATGAAATACAAGAAGAAGCCAGTGTAAACAACAGATAGGAATCTAACATGATCAGATCATTCCCATGTTTGGACAGTGGCTTAAATCTTGTCCCCCGGTAATCAGGTTTAATTGGTGGACTCTATTCTTTGAAGTCCAAATGAAGGGCACAACAGTCACAAATACTCTACCTCCAGCAACAACAAAATAGTTTATTGAATAAAAGAATAAACTTCCAGTGTTGGAGCATTCACCGCTTCTGGAGCCAGGTTGTTCCACTGGTTGATTGTTCTAACTGTCAGGAAGTTTCTCCTTAGTTCTAGGTTGCTTCTCTCTTTGGTTAGTTTCCATCCATTGCTTCTTGTCCTGCCTTCAGGCGCTTTGGAGAATAGCTTGACTCCCTCTTCTTTGTGGCAGACCCTGAGATATTGGAACCCTGCTATCATGTCCCCCCTCATCCTTCTCTTCATTAAACTAGACATACCCAATTCCAGCCACCGTTCCTTATATGTTTTAGCCTCCAGGCCCCTAATCATCTTTGTTGCTCTTCTCTGTACTCTTTCTAGAGTCTCAGCATTTTTTTACATCGTGGTGACCAAAACTGGATGCAGTATTCCAAGTGTGGCCTTACCAAGGCATTGTAAAGTGGTATTAACACTTCACGTGATCTTGATTCTATCCCTCACATATTGTGTAAAAAGTGTCTGTGCTGCTAATAGGACATAAAATCTTGCATCTGGCTACCGAATAACATAATGAAGACCTTAACACTGATGGAGATGCACAAAGTTGTAATTATTCATTAATTCAATACATTGGATCAATTGTTTTCTCTTGCATGTGTTCCCAGCAAGCTCTTCAGTTCCCATTTTCCCATCATTTTTGCTGCAGTCTTCTTCCCAACCACATTAGTCTGCATCTTTTTTTTTTTGTATTGCTTGCTTGCTTCTCTTCCTCTCTTTCACAGTTCAGGGATAGCCCAGGAGTCTCTTCTTCTTCTTATTTTGCCCCAGAGATGCTCACTGTAATCTGTAGTGTTGGAGGCTTCCATCTATCCAGAGCTGAACTTAATCAAGATAGACAGATGTGTAAAAAGAAAAGTATTTTCTTCAATCCTGTACAAGGAATTCTGTCCAAATATCTGGGTAGCAAAATCATATTTACTGTATTCTCTTTTCACATAGAAATTTACTGAGGATTCAAGAGCTAAAAGACCGAGTTAGCTAGGAACAAGGTTAACTATAATTCTGGATCATAGATTCATGTCCCAAGCTATATTTGCTGCTCAGTCAAGCCACAATTCTTTCTATATCACTTGTTTATAGCCTTCCATGTTGTAATAATGATAATAATAATGATGATGATGATGAAGATGATGATGATAATAATAATAATAATAATAATAATAATAATAATAATAATAATAATAATAATAATAATAATAAAGTTGGAAGGGACCTTGGAGGTCATCTAGTCCAACCCCCTGCTCAGGCAGGAAACCCTATACCATTTTGGACAAATGGCTGTCCAGTCTCTTCTTAAAAACTTTCAGTGTTGGAACATTCACCACTTCTGGAGGCAGGTTGTTCCACTGGTTAATTGTTCTAACTGTCAGGAAATTTCTCCTTAGTTCTAGGTTACTTCTTTCTTTGCTCAGTTTTCACCCGTTGCTTCTTGTCCTACCTTCAGGCACTTTGGAGAATAGCTTGACTTCCTCTTCTTTGTGGCAGCCCCTGAGATATTGGAACCCTGCTATCATGTCCCCCCTCGTCCTTCTCTTCATTAAACTAGGCATACCCAATTCCAGCAGCCGTTCCTCATATGCTTTAGCCTCCAGTCCCCTAATCACATTGGTTGATCTTCTCTGTACTCTTTCTAGAGTCTCAACATCTTTTTTACATCGTGGTGACCAAAACTGGATGCAGTATTTCAAGTGTGGCCTGACCAAGGCATTGTGCTGGTGATCTATTTATTTTCATGTGTATTGTCCTAGCCTGCATTAGCAGAGGTATAGAATCAAGATCCCATGAAGTGATCTTGCCATTTTATAATGCTTTGGTATATTTTCATGCATACTGTTTTGCTTTGTTTTTTAAACAGATGTGCTAAAATGCATCATGGAAAGAAAATAGCCAAAGCTACCGAGAATTCATCTTATTGGGTGTGGCTGACCGCCCTTAGTTGGAGATGCTGCTCTTTGGCCTTGTTCTGACCTGCTACATGATGACCCTATTGGGCAACGCAACCATGGTTAGATCCCCATCTCCATACCCTCATGTATCTTGCCTTTTTATAATGCTTTGGTAAGACCACATTTGGAATATTGCATCCAATTTTGGTCACCATTGAATCAAAAAGATGTTGAGACTCTAAAAAGAGTGCAGAGAATAGTAACAAAGAGGATTAGGAGACTGGAGGCTAAAACATATGAAGAACGGTTGCAGGAATTGGTATGTCTAATCTGGTGAGAAGAAGGATTAGGGGTGACCTGATAGCAGTGTTCCAATTTTAGAGGGGCTGCCACAGAGAAGAGGGGGTCAACCTATTCTCCAAAGCACCTGAAAACAGAACAAGAAGCAATGATTGGAAACTTGTTAAAGAGATAACATACCCAGAACTAAGAAGAAATTTCCTGACAGTGAGAACATTTAACCAATGTTACAGCTTGCTTGCAAAAGTTGTGGGTCCTCCATCACTGGAGATTTTTAAGAAGAGATTGGACAGCCATTTGTCTGAAATGGTGTAGGGTCTCTTGTTTGAGCAGAGGGTTGGAGTAGAAGACCTCCAAGGTCCCTTCCAACTCTGTTATTGTTTTGCTTTGTTTTTTAAGCAGATGTTCTACAGAAATGCATCATGGAAAGAAAACTATCAAGGAGAATTCATATTATTGGGAATGGCTGACCGCCCATATTTGGAGATGGTGCTCTTTGGACTTGTTCTGACCTGCTACATGATGATCCTGTTTGGCAACACAACCATCATTGTGGTATCAAGATTAGATCCCCATCTCCATACCCCTATGTATTTCTTCCTCAGCAACCTTTCCTTTCTTGATATTTGTCTTACCACCAGTCTTGGGCCGCATATGTTGGTGAACTTCTGGAGAAAAAGCAAGACTATCACGTATGGTGCCTGCGTGGCTGAGTTATACATCTCTCTTGCTCTGGGCTCCACGGAGTGTGTTCTGTTGGCTGTCATGGCCTATGATCGCTATGCCGCCATCTGTCATCCACTGCGTTATACTACCATTATGAGCCATTCTCTGTGTTTCACAATGGCTGCTATCTCATGGGGAAGTGGCTTCAGCAATTCAGTAGTACAGACAGTCATGACCCTTAGTCTTCCACGTTGTGGACAGAACCAGATAGACAACTTTTTCTGTGAGGTACCAGCCTTGATCAAATTGGCCTGCGTGGACACCTCTGTTAATGAGGCAGAGCTCTTTGTCTCAAGTGTGGTGATCCTTCTACTACCTCTGGGTCTCATAGCAATCTCTTACAGCTACATTGCTGCTGCTGTACTGAGGATCCGTTCAGCTGAAGGGAAGCGGAAGGCCTTCAACACCTGTGCCTCCCACTTGATGGTGGTGTCACTCTTCTATGGCTCAGGTATTTGTGGTTATCTCCGATCTCCGTCCAACTATTCCCGTGACCAAGGAAAGATTATTTCCCTCTTCTATACCTTTGTCAACACCATGCTTAATCCACTGATCTACACTCTGAGGAACAAAGAGGTACATAAAGCCATTCAAAGAATCATAAAGATCAAGAATAAAGATGATCAATAATGAAGGTCAATGACTAATGAAGGTCACAACTTTACTTAGCAGAACAAGACCAATACTTTTAACAAATGCACAATGTTGTTGTTAGTATACTCTTTTTCGTACAAACTTTTGAACATTTTCTTTCTGTTTTGTATCATTTTTAGAATAAGTCAAGGAGTCAAATTATATTAAAAGTCTCACTCCTTCACAATATATCTCTCTTTAGGAATTCAAATCTGTGTGCAATATATCTCTTTTTAGGTATTCAGATCTAGAGCTAAACATTTCAACAACACCTGGACAAAGAAGTTGCTTTTATTTGAAGCTTCAATAAAAGAAGCCACTTTTATTATTTCAGCTGAAATGAATTACTGCAAAATCTAACATGCTTCGACTTTGAGGTCTGTTTCACCTGCCAACTAATTTCTCTTGTTTCTCAGTTTTGAACATAGAGGGCATCTGCATCAGGCTTTGTTAACATTTTTCAACCGTTTGTTTCTCATCTTGCCATCTCAGTCCTCTTAAAACAGTCGCCGCCCGCAAAATGATTATTTAATCAATGGTATTGATGGGTTATTAATGATAGTTGCATTTTGGAGCTTCCAGAACACATGGACCTGTTTAATAATAGGTTGGTGTTCAAGATCCAAAGATAACTGATTTTGTAGAAAGCCTCAGTTCATAACCCCAAAAAAGATGTAAATGGTTCACTAGCTGAAGCACTGGAAAAGCTGTTCTGGCGGCAGTTGCCAGAAATTCAGAAGCAATGCCAGGTCCACGCTCAGAAGAATGAAGTGAACTGGTTCAAAACAGACAGTACTCCAGATCTGACACTGATTTTCTTGTTGACCACCATAATTTCTTTCATGCCTGGAATAAATTGTTACTTGGTAGCTCCCATCCACCCTAATTCCATTTTTGTTTTTGTTTTTTTAATATATTTTATTGATTTTTTTTTAAAAAAAAAAAAACATAAATCACTCAATAATTGGTAAACAGTGTGTTTTCTGGGTTACATTTATAAAACAATCATTAACAATTAATTTCTATAATCCATATTCCACATATTAATTTTAGTTGATTTCCTCTTTCCACAAAGTAACCTCTTTTGCAAACATTGAGTTAATACAATTCTTATTGTTTTGATAAGTAACAATTGAATGTATAATTTTTTCCCAATATTCCTAAAAATAATAATCATATTAACATTTCTTTTCTATTCAATCATTCTGGTTGCCTTTTCATAGATCCTGTTACAATCCTTACTTCAGTTTACTTCTCCCACCAAATTCTAGATATTCTTACTGGTGAAGATTTTCTCAAAAATTAATTACATTTACATTTACAATTTTAACTCTATTTTTTCCATATAAGCCATCTCACACTTTTACATTTTTTAAGAAATAGATAAAACAATGAAAAGGAAAGAAAAAAGGAAAAGAAAGGAAAACAAGAGTAAAGAAACATAAAGAAATAACATACTACTTAAAATATATATCCCTCCTAGGCTAATATATATTTATTTCCTTAATTTCTTATTATTTTTAACCATAATTAAGAATATATTTAATCTTTAATCTTTAAACATTCCATTCAACACATCTAGTCATCGAATCCTTTGACTCTTATTCAAAACATTTTTTTATAATTTTCTTAAATTCAGTCACATTTAAGTATCTGAAACATTTCCTTTATGTAAATCATTTCAACTTTTTTATATTACTCATATCAAGAAAAAGAACACAAAAGAGGAAAAAGCATACTATATTGTTTAGAGAATTCATCCCTCTTAGAATAGTATATTCCAATTTTTTTCTATTTCTTTAACCATATTCAAGCAAATGTTTCTTTTTTAAGTATTCTCTCTGATAAGTCCCTTCATCTATTTTCTTGGTTTCCACCTTAATCTTTTTCCTTTGCCCAGTATCTTTCTTAATCAATGTATTTTGCTGAATCAAAAGATTTTTCCATATGTTCACAAATTTTGCTGTAGATTTAAAAAGTAAATCAGTATCTTTGTTAGGAGCATTTGCCCACTCCATATTTATTAGGAATCTTTTTCCTTCTTTTTCTCTCTGCTTCTCTTGTAGCTTTTTGTCTCTTTAGTTCTGGTGTTTTTCCTGATATCTTTGTAGAACGTTTTATCCAGTCTTTTTTCTTGTCCTCAAGTTTATTTTGTAGTGTTGAAATATAAGTTGTCTTTTCCAAATCTAGTATTTCTTGTAAAAAATTTCCACTTGGATTAGATCATACTCCTTTGTTTTGTAGAATTCCATCTTCAAGTCTCTATCCTCGAATTTATGTTCAGTCATCTGTTTTGTCTGTTCCTTCTCTGCTGTATTTTCCTGAGGGGGTTTTTTTGGTATAAAATTGAATTGGAAATGATTTGATTTATATTTTCAAAGTTATTCTGAGTTTCTTTGTGATTTGAGATCATTGTTCTTTGAATTAGTTGCAGCTTAACATATATCTCCTCTTGAAAAATATTCATTTTTTCTTGATAAGTATTTCCTATAAATCTCTGATTTTCCATGATGACCAAAAGTTCAGATTCCCCCCCCCCCTTGGAAATAGCTTTGGAGTCAGAATTGAATAAATACTTATAGTCCAGAGAATTTAAAAAAGAGAGTTCTTTTTTTGGTTTTGTTTTGTTTTTATTCCCTCATGTTTGTAAGTCTCACTTTATCTACACAGCTGTTCTTTATTTGTTAGCTTTGAAGGTCACAGACAAAGATTAGTTCCCCCCCCCCAATTTTACCATGACTGTCATAATCCTCATCCACCAGTAGGTGTCAGCACTGGTTCATTTTTCAGATTTTATTCTTTCATGAAAGGTTAGATTCACTGCTTCCAGTAGCAAAAGGGTGAGGGGAAACACCCCTTCCTTCACTCTTGGAGGGTTGGTTTTTTTTTTTTTTTTTTTGCTTCTTGGGAGTTTCTCCCCTTCAGGAAAGTAGGTAGGATAGAGAAAATCAATGTTCTTACCCAGATTCAAGCACACTGTTTATGATCAGCTTAAAATAGTGCTTTTGACTTCCATTGCTTGCAGCTTGGGCTGGACTCTGAAGTTAAGCCAGTCTTTCTGTTGGTTTCTGGAAGGCTTCTCCTGGACCGATCGGGTCAACCGCCATCTCTCCTAGGTCCCTGGGACTTCCTTCCTTCATTGCCACCTCTCCGGGGAGGCTTCTGGCCCATTTAGGGTCCCCTAAGAGGAAGAAACTCAGTTGGAGGGCTCGGAATCCCAAATCCCTCAACTGCTTCGCTGCGTGCAGAAACCGGAAGTCCATAATTCCAGTTTTGATTGGCTCAAGATTGCCACAATCTTCCCAGACTCACAAGAAAAGGAAAATTCTGAGCTGGTAGACAAGCATATTGAAGATATACATCTCCAGATTCATTAGTCTAATTAACAGAAGCAATGAGATGAAAAATGCAGGAATTCCAGAGACCAGAAACCAGGGAATGGAACAGATGCCACATATACCGCTGTCTTCTTGGACTTGCTTCACTGTTGGATCAAACAAGTGGATAACCTTATCTGAAGGTTATCTGAAATGGTATAGGCCAGTGGTGGCGAACCTATGGCACAGGTGCCAGAGGTGGCACTCAGAGCCCTGTCTGTGGGCACATGTGCCGTTGCCCCAGCCTCGCCTCCCCCTAGGACCCCCTCCTCTCCAGCAGCCCCCCTGAAGGAGAGTCACCCCTGAGCATGGCCCACATGGAGCAGTGCAGCCAAGGACATGGCAGCCAGGCAGCATAGACAAGACTCTGCCCTCACACCCCATTGTGCACAGCTGATGCTGCAGGGCAGGGGCAGAGGGTGTGGCCGCCATAGCACTGCTGGGCTGCCTGGGCAATCTGCAGCAGGCCCTGGAGGTGGTGATTGGCCCTGCGGGCAGGCGGGGCAGGGGATGGGGGTGGAGCAGGGGCGGGGCAGAGGGTGGAGTGGGGGCGGGGCCAGTTTTTGGGCACTCCGTCTCTAAAAGGTTCGCCATCACTGGTATAGGCCTATGTGGAATTTCCTGAGCTGTTTCTTTTTTGGGCGATTTGTGTTCATAGAACATTTGAATGAGTAAGGAGAGAAGTATCATCCAAGGAGGTCTGATCCCCAGTTGAGGTCATCATTACATCTCATTGTTTTAAATGGCACAATGACTCCCATTAGTTTTTTCTCTGCTGGTAAATTGTACCCAAAGAGGACTCTGTTTTATATTAACACTGATAGTTATTGACAATTATAAAACCATGAAAATATATCTTCAAACTTTTAATGGCAGAAAGTTTATTGATAAATCCCAAATGAATTTACACACAGTGGCTAACTACGATGTGTTTTCAAAAAACGTTAATGAGAGACTGTAATCCCTCAGAGATCCTTCCCTAAGGTGGTACTCTCTAGATACATTAGGATCTCAACTCCAGGAATCCAACAAAATAACACTAGCTTGGAATTCAGTCTAGAGCAGGGGTCCCCAACCCCCGTGCTACGAATCGGTACTGGCCCGTGACCTGTTAGGAACTGGGCTATACAGCTAGAGGTGAGTGGCGGACGAGTAAGTGAAGCTTCATCTGTATTTGCAGCTGCTCCCCAGTACTAGCATCACAGCTCTACCTCAGATTACCAGGCATTAGATTCTCATAAGAGTGCAAACCCTACTGTAAACTGCACATGCAAGGGATCTAGGTTGCACAGTCCTCCTCCCCAACTCTGGTCCATGGGAAAATTGTCTTCCGCGAAACTGGTCCCTGGTGCCAAAAAAGTTGGGACTGTTGAGCTAGAGTAGCACATATCTGCAGAGCACCAGACTGGGGAATCGTATTCTGAGAATCACCACTCCATGCATTTTCTAGTACTCCTCCTCTGCATTTTATAGGTTCATGGCAGGCAGAAAATGAACTGGAAAGAGAGGCAATGAAGAGGAGAAAACTCACCTAATAAATTGGTGTCCATCATGCAACCCTAAAGGTACATAATCATGTGCAAAAGGAAGAAAGTGGGGATAATCCTACCCACCTCAGCAATTCTTCAGAGGTTCATGAAGCTTTTGCAAATTTTATCTCCCAGAATTTTACCTAGATCTATTTTGAACTGAGTTTGACCAAACTGGGCTCAGGGTAGTGTTGACACTAAGGATGTCACTAAGAATCCAACAGAAATAATTACAGGCCTGGTAACTTCTTAAATAGGGATTTATACCTTTATAAACTTTGTAACTTTATAAATAGGGTCTTACAGTCAGCAGCAAACTTTGTTTGAATAGTGCTTTTATCTTAACCACTGTTAAGGCACTAGGCTAGAAACTAGGAGACAGTGAGTTCTAGTTTTTCCCTAGCCATGAATGCCTGCTGGGTGACCTTGGGCCAGTCACTGTCTCTCAGCCCAATTTTTCAACCACCCAGGACTGTTATTGTGGGGAAAATAGGAGGAGGAAGGTGAGTTAAGACTTTACAAAGAACAAGAGGAAAGCTCCACCTACATTCAATGTAGGTAAAAATTAAAATGATAAAAAAGAGAAACAAAATGGGGATGATAGGATTAAGCGAATGGTCTTTAAAATTTAATATTGTAAAAAAAAATTAAAATTGCAAGAGGAAATAGCTAGCTTAAAGGCAAAACTAAAAGAATTGGATAACAGGAAAAGCAAAACTAAAACTAAATAACAGGAAAGAATCTACTCTTCTAAGAAATCATAAAATATCCCAGAACTCAAAAACAAGCTAAAAAGCATGCTCAATAGACTATTGCTAATTATAATGCAGATGCAATGTATGATTTAGTATGTTCGGGAAGGTAACAGGAAATATGTAGAAGACAGTTGGAGGGAATGTAACCTCATAGGGCCACAGCCAATGGGGAATGAGCGGGATGGACGGTCAGTGCAAGGAATGTATAAAGATGTTGATTTGAGATTATAAACTTTGGAGAGAACCAAACTTTGATAAGCTTCTCTCCCCGTTTGTTGCAATAAACGAAACAGGGAGGTCTTCATTGTGTCTTGGCTAGTTATTGGGCAGACAAGCTTGCCTCTGATCACAAAGGAAGTGGCTAGGAGCACATAACAGGGAGGAGCCAAAGAAGGAACAATATCCCAAAGTGCCTTTTGCTAGAAAAAAAAATAGTTTTCAAGTCAAACTTGACTCTGGGCAGTTCTTGGATACATTCAAGCTATTTTCTTGGCAACAAGATGGAAGTAGTTTGCCACCGCATTATTTCAGAGGTTTTTCAGTTTCCCAGCCTAGTAGTCTCCAACTGGATTTCCCTATTTGCTCCCAGGCAGGATCTAATTGAATGCACAAATTCTTTGGTGAGCCTCCAGAATGGATGAAAGGATTGTGCCAAAGACTTCACAGAAAGAGTGACTTCTGAAGAGGACTTGAAAGAAGTGAGAGGCAACATGCCTTCAGGTGGTGTTCCAGGCTTCAACAGCATCAGGAAAAAGGGCAGAGTCAATTCAGGAATGGTGAGACATAAACAGACACTGTAGGGTGGTGGAGCAGAATGAGCAAAGATCTTGGTCGGACATGTGTCCCATCCATCCTGGGGAGGGCTACCAAATGTCCAGGAAGAGAAACACATGTCTGGGGAATTTCTCTGCTGGCTGGGGAATTCTGGAAGTTGGGGTTCCCACATCTGAAAGCTGCCTAGGTTGAAAACCACAACACTACACCAAAACTGGTTTTTGTTTGCTCTCTCCCCCTCCCTCTGCCTCTCTCCTCCTCCTTGTCTCCCTCTCTCTCTTCCCCTCTCTTTCTCTCTACCCCCTCTCCCTCACAATCCCTATCTCTCTTTTCCCTCTCTCCTTTTCTTCCTGTTTTCCCCCTTCTTCCCCTCTCTCCCTTTCCCCCTCCCTCTCCTTCTTTCAATCCTTCCTTCCTTTCTCTCTGTCTGTTATTGTCTCAACATTACTCTTGTGTTTCCTTGTGGAGAAGGCTTCAGACCTACCCAGAAGCCATGATCCTACCAAGACCTTGTCCTCTCTAACTGATATCCTGACTTAGCTTGTGCAGGACAACTTTTTGGTCAGAACCTGAAAGTCTTCTGTGAGCCTAGATACCAACTGTCCTTGGATAGTCCTGAGTTCCTAAAGGTTGTATGTAGGACTCATATGCTCCATCTTTCTGTGTGGCATGGAACACCTGGATTCTACACTGAGGATCTTAGGAACTTTTACATCTTCATATGACCATGACATGAATACTTTGTTCCCTCCAACTTGCAAGACCTTCAGGTGTTCTGGCATTGTGTGTTGAAGGACAATTGGGTTCTGCCCTCTCTCAGAAAGATTGCAGAATCCTGTACCATCAATAACCAGGTGGTAATAAAGTCTGTTTCTTCCAACTGGAAGACCTTTTCCCACTTCTGAACAATCCCATCTTCATATACATGAAGCTGCTTAGTCAGGGATCTCAGATTATCTATGTGTCTTATTTTTCTATTTCCTGATGATCTGCTTATCAATACAGCTATCAGTGTCATCCCCACTCCAACATTTGTGAAATCATATGCAGGATCTGCCACAACCTTCTCCCACTTATTTCAAGCTTTGTGGGATTCTTATTATAATGCAAATTCGGCAGAACCAGTAGCTAATTTTTTGTTGCCCAGACCCAGAATGGACTTCCAAAAACGGCATCCACACAGAGAACCAGTTGTTCACATATTTGAATTCCACCACTGTGCAAATCCCTGGTAGAGATCCACCCTTTAAGCAGGGAAGCAGTGGATGTGGTAGGATGTGAGGGTGTCCCTTGGATGATGGTGCCTTGAGTGGGTTGATTTGCTCAATGATCCATCAATTTGTTGGATAATCAAAAATGATGGAAGTTGAGTGCAATTTCCCACTGACTGGAAGAGCTGCAAAATCCTTCTTTTTTTCCTACCAGATTTCAAAGGATCTCTCCACCAAAGGTTTTCTTGGTGAGGTTGAGAGGGGAAAGAAAGCAAAAGAATCCACCAATCAAGGACTATTTTAACAACCACCCAGATGGAAAACTTCATTATCCCAGTGGCTAAAGGAGAGAAGGGGATGAAATTTAAAAAGGGATTTATGTTGATATTGTAACTTTTGGTCCTATTCGTCAAAGATTTCCTTTAATATTTCTGATGCTATAACATTTTGTATCATTCTAGGTCAGCGGCCCCCAATCTTTTGGGCACCAGGGACTAGTTCCACGGAGAGAGGTTTTTCCACGGACAGGAGGGGGCATGGTTTCACATGCTGCCTGCATCCCATAGATGGGGATTTGCTTGTTTGCGTGGCTCAGTTTCTGGTAGGCCGCAGACTGGGGGTTGGGGACCCCTGTTCTATGTCACAGTATTAACTGTCATCAGCTGTGTATTCTCTTCTGCTTAAAATCTTTAGTCTCTTCTAGTGTTCAGTTTCTAAAATCAACACTTACTTTTTTTCATGACTTACAATTGCCAGCTTGTTGCCAAAATAAGTCTGTTTCCCATGACAAGTTGTTTATTTTGTATTTATTCCAATCTCTTATAGTAAAAGTCAATATACCAAATGTATATGGAACCTTAATACATTTATAACTTTCTTAAATCAAAATCTTTAGCTATTTGCTGTTTATTACACATTCTTTAAGTTCTTAGGCTTGTGATTCTTTATTTTTTGTTCAGAATTGCAGAAAAATGATCCCCATGAAGATTTTTCAAGCCTGTTGTTCCACAGGGCTCTAATAGTTTTAGAATAGTTAATAATCAATTTCTGAAAATGCTTAGAAAGTGAGGTTTACAAATTCAATATCCTTTAAAAGTCTTTGCCATGGTTGTGAGCAAGATGGCTGATTCTATCATCTTCTGGCACTCAAATTCAAAATAAAATCATTGTCCTGCAATCTCCTCATGAGGAACAGCCATTTGGAGCACATGTGGGCAATCTCCAATCCTCTCCTTATCCAGAAAGTTTCCAGAGAATTAGTTTATTCACTGCACTGGTTCCTTGATCTTCACCACAGTCATCCTCTCTGCTTTCACAGAGCCATCTTCAGTTCACCTTACTTCCCCTGAAAGTTGAGCCACATCGCTTCTCAGTTTGGATCAGCACATCACTTACATAAGAGCTACTACAGTGTTGAAAGAAAAATCTTCATCAGGGTCCAGTCCAAGCCAGTAATAAACAAAATGGAGACTGCTTTAGAAAGAAGGTTGTAGTTTATTGAAGAGGAGAGCCAGACAGAAAGATGGCTCTGGGAAAGCTGACCACACATAGCAGGGAGTGGTGGGTTTTTATACCTTCTTGGGCTTTTGAGGTTGTTTCCTGTTCCTGTGGCATGAAATTCGACCTGGGATTCAGTCTGCCGTTCTGGTATTCTGATGGTAGTGGGTTAATACTATTATGTCCTAAAGGTCATGAGTTTGGTTGGGGTATGTAGATTTTAAGGGTCTTTGTCTTTCTAATCTCATCAGCTTCTAACTTCCTGGCTCCAACCTTTCTGAATAGGATTATCACATCTGCATTTCTAAAAGCTGGCCTCTGCCTAGTTTCTGCTTGGGGCTATTAAGAAAAACTGGGCTTGCTTTTCTGCCTTTAAGATTATTTGGGGAAATATATTCTGCCTTTTAATATTTCCTAAATATTTCTTTCTCGGGGGGGGGGCAGGTGCTATCCTCCCACAACAGGTTCTTCTCTCAACATACTCAAAT
Source organism: Protobothrops mucrosquamatus (assembly GCF_001527695.2). Lineage (NCBI taxonomy): Eukaryota > Metazoa > Chordata > Lepidosauria > Squamata > Viperidae > Protobothrops > Protobothrops mucrosquamatus. The sequence continues at coordinate 635,914 of NW_015387011.1, read as the reverse complement.
CCACCAGTTCATTATAGTATGTGGGTTGAGACAAGGTTGTTGCTGGCTAATTAATTAGTTAAATTCCAATATTTTCTACATTTTAGAAACACACCATTCTCCCACACTCCAATGTTACTAATTCATTACAAATTCATTCATTACTATGCTGTCTGGCTCTAAGTGGATTCCCTAGAATCGATAAGCAGAAGCCATAACAAGCCTGTAATTTCTGGAATTCCTTACCCTGTCAGGTATGACTGGCACCAATATTAGCATCATTTTGGCATCAGGTAAAGATCTTTTTTTATTTTCCCAGGCTTTTCAATTGCATTCAGCTGTATTCTAATTAGGTATTAATTCACACTATCTCTTACTTTGATGGCTGCTTTGTTGCTGCTTAGTTTGTATGGCGTCTACATGCTGTATTTTATTTGATTTTATTGGATCTCATTTAAGTCTCTGGCTTAACAATCTTGGATTCAGATAAACTGCCCTGTTGGCTAATTTGCTGGTGCTTGGCAGACTTTAAGGAGCTTTTATTGGCAACCTCTGCAACTGGATGTGCTCCATAATGCAAAGTGAGAACAGTTTTTTTAATCGTATGGCTTATTAAAATGAATCTTAGTAGCATTGTACGCTTTCAAATCAGTCAGTCCTAGAAGTGATCAACCCCGACTGCCCTTTAGAAGGCCAGATCCTGAAGTGTTCAAATACTTTGGCCACCTAATGAGAAGGAAGGGACTCTCTGGAGAAGAGCCTAATGCGGGGAAAGATGGAGGGCAATAGAAGAAGGGGACGACAGAGAATGAGGTGGCTGGATGGAGTCACTGAAGCAGTAGGCATGAGCTTAAATGGACTCCAGAAGGTGGTAGAGGACAGGAAGGCCTGGAGGAACATTGTCCATGGGGTCGCGATGGGTCGGACACGACTTTGCAACTAACAACAACAACGCTTTCTCTCATATATGAGCACACAGCATGCTTTGTTTTCAAAGATGGTAAAATGGCATTCTTGTTAATGTTTAATTTTATTTAAAGCATATGCTCATATATTAAAAAAAAAGTTTGAGAAAGAAAGATAGAATGTCATACTGGCTTTTGTTTTTAACAGCAAATTCCAGAAATAAGGGTTTTTTTTCTCCCCAATTTGATTAGTATTGAAAATTCATTTGGCTTTTTCATATTTTTTTAAGCCACCAAGAGTCTGGGCAAAAAGGCACTACCAACTGGCAAGTCAACAGGCATGTGAAAAAAGCTAGTCTAGGTCAATATTTGCCTGTCTCTGCCCACTCCCCCGACAGGAAGGGGCAACAAAGATGGGGAGGGACTATTGGAGCCTTCTGCAGCGTTGGGGCCACACTCTCAATTCTTGCTTTACAAAATACAATACTGAGTTTCATGCAACAAATAATTTTGATGAGAGAAGTTTTGTTTATCATAAGGGACACAGCAACCCAATTTTTGACAGGAAAGACATCCAGTGATGGATAACTTCTGCCTTTTAGGATCAATCATCAACAACAAAGGATCAGTAAAGAAACAGACTAGCAGTAAAGAAACAAGCAGTAAAGAAACAGACTAGCCATGATAGAACAGCCATGAAAGCCTTGGAAGAGATATTCTAATACTATGATGTATATATGGGTAGTCCTCAACTTACGATCACAATTGAGCCCAAAATTTCTGGTGTTAAGCAAGACAGTTGTTAACTGTGTTTGGTCCCATTTTATGAGCTGTCTTGCCACAGTTGTTAAGTGAATCATTGCAGTTGTTAAGTTACTAACACGGTTGTTAAATGAATTTGATTTCCCCATTGACTTTGCTTGTCAGAAAGTTGCAGGGGTCACCGTAAATGCATGCTAGCTGCTAAACATCCAAATTTTGATCACGCGACCGTGGGAATGCTCTATGGTTGTTAAGTGTGAAAAACGGCCTAAGTCACTTTTTTCAATGCTGTCCAGAGAGTGTTGTAAAACAGTACGTAAGTCTAAATGCTATTTGCTAGTGCTATTGTTGTAACTTTGAACAGTCACTAAATGAACGGTTGTAAGTCGAGGACTATCTGTATACTTTCAAAGCTCAGAACTGTGCAAGAGATGGTGCTCACTGTGACTGCGGAAATGAAATGGTGGATAGGAAACATCTACTTTTGAACCTTGGTATTGGAGAAGACTCCTGAGAATAGCATGGACAGCCAAGAAAACATGTATGATTCAGTTACAGTGGCAATGAGAGCACCATTGGAAAATCTGAAGGACCAGGTTGATGACAGCTCATTATGGAGAAATCTATGTGATCACTAAGAGCCAACAATGATTTGATGATATGTAATCAATCAATTAATTGGGGAAGTTTTAGGGTAGAGAGTTGTAAACACTGGATTTATATACGGGTTTTTAATCTGCATTATTTTGAACTTTTTGTTGTTGTTAGTTGCGAAGTCGTGTCCAACCCATCGCAACCCCATGGACAACGTTCCTCCAGGCCTTCCTGTCCTCTACCATCTTCTGGAGTCCATTTAAGCCAGTGGTTCTCAACCTTTTTAATGCCGCAACCCCCAACCGGTCGTAAGTCGAGGACTAAACCGGTCATAAGTCGAGGACTACCCAACCGGTCGTAAGTCGAGGACTTTCCCTGCCTGGGAGCGCCGCGCATGCGTGGTTCTGCCTCCTGCGCTGGCGTAGCTGGCAAGCGGCAGAGACGGAGCAGGCCGACCACCAGCTGGCCCAGGCCAAGGGAGGTAAGGCACCCGCCGGAAAAGGGGAAAAAAATGGCGGACAAAAAAAATGGCGGACAGCCTTGCTTGGCGACCCCCGTAAAATGGTCGATTGACCCCAAATGGGGTTGTGACCCATAGGTTGAGAACCGCTGATTTAAGCTCACACCTACTGCTTCAGTGACCCCCATCCATCCACCTCATTCTCTGTCCTCCCCTTCTTCTATTGCCCTCCATCTTTCCCAGCATTAGGCTCTTCTCCAGTGAGTCCTTCCTTCTCATTAGGTGGACAAAGTATTTGAGTTTCAACTTCAGGATCTGGCCTTCTAAAGAGCAGTCAGGGTTGATCTCCTCTAGGACTGACCGGTTTGATCGCCTTGCAGTCCAGGGGACTCGCAGGGGTCTTCTCCAGCACCATAGTTCAAAGGCCTCCATTCTTTTGTGCTCAGCCTTTCTTATGGTCCAACTTTCACAGCCATACATTGCAACTGGGAAAACTTCTGCAGAAGCCAAAAATGGCATCAACTACTTGCCCATTTCTGCCTTCTAGAGGCTGATCGTTTCCCATTTCAACCCCGACCGAATTTCAAGCGGTTATTCTCCGCCGCTAGGGGGCATGAGAGACTCACGGACGCAACCTAAGAGCGCAAAGGCGTTACAAAAGAGGGCGTGGCCTTGATGAGGCCGCTGGGCGAAGATTGGAGCGCTCGAAGCAGAGAGGGCGTGGCTACGAACCGAACAGTTATGGCTTTGACGTCATTATATAAACATTGGTGTTAAGTTAACGGAGAGGAGGAGAAGCATCGCTATTAGGAGGAGACGCTTATTAGGAGGAGACGCCTACGATCCGGGAGTGGGCGTGGCCGTCCCAGTAAAAGAACGGTTCATCTCCCCTATCAGAAACAGGGGAGGAGGAGGGAGAGGGCGCGGCTCCTGTGCAAGAAGCCCCCCCCCGCCGCCGCCGCTCGTATACTACGTTCGAAGGAAGGGGGCGCGGTTTCAGGGAGAGCAGCGGAGGGCGGGGCGTGGGTGAGACGGCTGGTTGCCATGGGTTCGCTTCCGGCGCTGCCAGGCGGAAGTGGCTGGAATTCTGGTGCTGGCTGGTGTCTGGCGTCGTCGCCGTCGGTCAGTGTAAGCGAGGGTGGGGGGGGCGGGAGGAGGACGGAGCAGGCGGTTGTCCCGTTTTACCCTGACTGCTCGCAGGAGGGAGGGCGACGGCTCCCAGAGGGAGAGCATGGCCGAGGCAGTTTGGGGGAGGAACCGGGAGGGGGCGCGGGGCTGGTGGACCTCGGGACGCCAGCTTTTCTCTCCGGATAATGACGGTCTTCTTTAATAAAACCTGTGGCGAGGGAAGGAAGAGGACGTTGCGGAGCAGAGGGAGGCCGAGAATAGCGCACGAACAAGTCCCGACGTTCAATTTTGAAAGGGAACCCAGGAGGGAAACTCCTAAAGCTGGGTGCATGAACAGCCGCAGCATTAATAACCCAGGAGAACACGAGGAGCTACCTAATGCTGGGCCAGACTATTGGTTTATCTAGTCTAGTATTGGCCTTTCTGATTGGCAGCTGAGATGTCAGTGGAGATATCTCCCAAACTGGTTTGGGGCAGGGTATATAGGTGGAGGGGTGAGTGGATGTACAGTGGATGCATGTGCACCCCCTATATGAGGAGATAAGTGAGTGACAGATTCTCTCTTGCCTTAATTCTGGAGGTGAGATGGTGGAGAAAACTGTTGCTTCCACCTTTTGGATCATGAGAATGTCTTTGCTGAGCCTAAAATTTTAGATTTTGTTAACGGAAAGCCAAAAAAAGAAGCCTGGATAAGGGGAAAGCTTGAAGCCCAACTATACTTCTGGAATTAGCAATGCCGGTCAAACCATGTGGCAGTAACTTATCCCAAGATCAGAAATGTTTTCTAATCCGGATTTACGTGTTCTGCAGGGCATGGTGGCCGAGACCGGAACAACGGGAAGAAGATCCCGCCTGAATAATTTAAATCCAGAACAATTATGCTTGTTTGTGTTTTCCTTGGAGAACTATCCCACGGACAGATTTAAGTTTGAGGACAAGATCTGAGGAGTCAGCCGGGATATGATAATTATGGGACGTTGTGACTTTGCGCGCTCAACGGTACACATACTGTAAGAATGGACATCGTACTGTAGAACGGACCTCTATGGCACCGAGATGGGAAATTCTTTAAGAACCTTGAAGACTTGAGGGGAATTATCTTGGGATCAGAAAACCCAAATCACAAACCCTGAGGTAGCGGCAGAGATTACACAAATACTTTTTTCATATTTCGGGCATAAGAAGATCTCTGTAGGCCGCTAAAGAAGCATCACTCATTTTGGTGTATCTGCACTGATTCTTCAAGAAGCAGCTTGGAAGGGGGAGGGGGGTGTCAAGAGGCCCCCCTCCCCCAAGAGAGTGTTTTTGACTCTCCATCCTACATCTATGGAGCAAGGATGTTTACCAGGTGAGATCTATTATAGTGGAATGGGATTGGATATAATTCATTTCAGGTGTTTTATTTATAACGCTGGAAGAGTGTGGTTGGTTGCATGTCAATGTTCAATACATTTTCTACATGTTTATGATTATTTTAAGTTTCTTGTCCTAGGACAGGGGTGTCAAACTGCCGGCCCACGGGCCGGATGCATCACAAGGAAACTGCACCGACCCCGTTGCCAACAATGGGGGGAAAGTTCCGATACGGTCACATGATGTTGCGGGTTTGACATGTCTGTCCTAGGAGTAGGATCAGTTAAAAGCCAACTTCTTTTTAGATTTCTTTTGGTGTCTAATTTTCTTCTAGCATATAAGGTAAGTTGATTGATGGATTGATGTTTATTTGGCTTTCATTTATAATAATAAAGTTGGAAGGGACCTTGGAGGTCATGTAGTCCAACCCCCTGCTCAGGTAGGAAACCCTATACCATTTCAGACAAATGGCTGTCCAGTCTCTTCTTAAAAACCTCCAGTGTTGGAGCATTCACCGCTTCTGGAGGCAGGTTGTTCCACTGGTTAATTGTTCTAACTGTCAGGAAGTTTCTCCTTAGTTCTAGGTTGCTTCTCTCCTTGATCAGTTTCCATCCGTTGCTTCTTGTCCTGCCTTTATTCTTGGGCAGTGTTTCAATTTAGCTTCACAGTCACAGTTCTTTAAATATTTGAAGTTTCTTGTAAAAATATTTTTTATGTTGCCAGCACTTGAATATTTGTATATAGAACTTGGACCTCCAGAGGTTAGCAATAATTAGTGCAGGAACAGGTTTTATGGTCCTATAGCATAAACATGTTCTTGAAGAAATGTACACCTTTCCACAGTTTCATAAAGGGACTTCAAGGGAATCCAGGAATTGGGACTATATTAGTTTATAGGGCAGAGAAAGGCCATATATAAATTTGGGGGGGGCAAGCCAATAAGATAGGATAATTACATTGAATGTGAATTGTACATATTAGTCCATATAGATGCTTTTAGAATGATAATGAGACATATTTGATAAGTATTTTCAGGACCAATATAGCTCTAATTCCTGGAAACTAACATGAAAATGTGTTCCTATTCATATATTCTGAATAATGCCAGATTTTATAATCATTTGTACTGAGAAAAGGTATGAATAGGACAATGCCCAATTTGATCCTGACATTTGTGAAGCCCAGTTTTAACCACATTTGAATGGCTAGCTATCCTGGTTTAATAGTTATATCAGAGTTATTGCATTCTTAAAATCTGCAACATCTTACAAGTAAAAGTTGTTATGCATAAACTATATCATTTTATTTAAAGCAGCAGATGCTAAAAAGTTTTTTTCTGGTTTATATTCATGTAATTTGCAGCTCTCTGATGCAAGTGTTTTGTTCTGACCAAAGATTTAAGTACCCTTCTTTATAAGGATCCTGATAATACATATTTATTAAAATATCTGCATAATTTATTTCAAGCATAACAAGTTTCAGAAGAGCCAGTAATTCTCTTGAGAGTTGAATGCGGATTTCTTCAAATCATTTTCAATACTAAATTGGCCAGTTATTTTGAACTGGAGTGGGAAGATGAATGATAAACTAATTTATTCCATTTAGATGCTGCACAGTTCCAGACAATTCTGGGCATCTTACATTATAAAAACAAAAACAATACAGTGTGAATAATAAAGCACTATAAAGGACAAGAAAGGTGCTTCAAATATGCTGGGTGTGCCAAGTAAAAGAGGCCGTATGGTTTTGTTTCAACCAGTAGTGCAGGGAAACGATAAATGGTATCAGCTCTCTTAACTAGCAAGACAAGGAACTGTGGTAGACCTTCAAGACACCAAAGCTCTGCTAAGTAATTTATTATTGCATACTATTAAAGGTAATAAAACATTGTGAAAAGGATTCCAGTGACCTGCATATCAAATACAAGCCCAGTTGATAAATGAAATCAAGATTCAAATTTCTGTGCCTCTTTCTCTCATATGTCCAAGTTGTAACGGTCTAGAAGCCACTTCCTTTTAGTTAGGAGGGACAGTTTCTACCTGGAGGGACAGTTTCTTCCTGGCCCTAATTCTCATAATGGACTGGTCTCTTATCAGTCTCTTGGCTTTTAGTCATGTTAGATCAGTGGTTCTCAACCTGTGGGTCGGGACCCCATTTGGGGTCGATCGACCATTTCATGGGGGTCGCCAAGCAAGGCTGTCCGCCATTTTTTTTTGTCCGCCATATTTTTCCCCCTTTTCCAGCGGGTGCCTTACCTCCCTTGGGCTGGGCCAGCTGGTGGTCGGCCTGCTCTGTCTCTGCCACTTGCCAGCTACGCCTCGGCCGGCGCAGGGGGCGGAACCACGCATGCGTGGAGCTCCCGGGCAGGGAAAGTCCTCGACTTACGACCGGTTGGGTAGTCCTCGACTTACGACCGGTTTAGTCCTCGACTTACGACCGGTTTAGTCCTCGACTTACGACCGGTTTAGTCCTCGACTTACAACCGGTTGGGGTCGCGGCATTAAAAAGGTTGAGAACCACTGTGTTAGATTGTGTTCTCACAAACTGTCTCCTTCAGCATGACTGATCAATTGATATACTGAAGTAAGTAATTTGAATAATCAGGCATATGCAGCCTCTGTGTTTAAATACATTATATGTACGTCTATTCGGTTGTATAGTATACGATCTCTACATATCTAGTAACAGATCAGTAATGCTGAATTTGCTTCCATGCTAATTGGTCAGGCTGGTCCCCAAAAGGAGGTTTTGGCCCACCTTTATCAGATGCTTGCAGGTAATCCTTGACTTACAACCATTCATTTAGTGACTGTTTGAAAGTTACAGCGGTGCTGAAAAAGTGACATGCAACCAGTTCTTGCACATACGACCATTGCGATATTCCCAGGTTATCAGAATTCAGGCACTTGTCAATCGGTATGTATTTGTAATCCTGCAGTCATGTGATTGTTATTTGCAGCCTTCCCAGCTTTGCAAGTTAAGTCAGTTGGGGAAGCCAGATTCACTTCACAACTGTGGTGATTCATTTAACAACCCTGACAAAAAAAAAGATTGTAAAATTGGGCATGGCTCAATAACTATCTTGCTTTGCAATGAAAATTCTAAATTGTGGTCATAAGTCAAGGACTACCTGTATGGTGAATACAGGACTCCCCGTACCCCTGGCTCTGCTTCTATTTATATAATCAGAGTAAGTATTCTTAATTATGTTCTTTTAAATTGCTTTTAATAGAGGGGCATAAAAGTTTGCGGAGAAATATGTGATCTTTTTGAATTTTTATTAATATTTTTAAAAGAAACAAGAACAAGTAAGCAAAAAGAGAAAAGGAAAAAATCGGTAGAGAAATATGTAAGTGGACAAAGTAATGATTAAGATTGTACAGTTAGTGCTCAGCATGTTTGACTAGAAATCGACCATAAAAAACAATAAGTTACAATTGAGTACATAACATTTTAACAGAAGGAATTTTTCATATCTTGAGTTAAGCCTAAATCTTTAAGAATACAAAGAATACCTACTGAAAAGATTATAGGTAAAACATTCGTTTTTAACTATTTGTCATGCTTTGCTTAACATACAATATTTATAGACATCTTTTAAAAACTTAAATTGGTTCTTTTTCCCCTTAAAAATTATACTCTAGATACTTATATTTTACTTCCTGTGCAATATGTAATATGTACGCACATTCTTGCTTAAGTTTGATTAAACCTCTGTTGTGAATATATGCTGTTACTTTTGCTATTACTGCATATTCTCCAAATTTAAGTTTCCAGTCTGATATTTTAAGTAACACATCTCTTTTTTAGTGTTGGGCTAAATTTATCCTTGCTGGCGTAAACATGTCTCTTAGTGATTATTGTTGTTAGCATTTTGGAATTATGCCTAGTAAGAAGAATTGTAGTTTCAAGTCAAATCTGATTTCTAAAGTTCTCTGAATAGTGCTCTGTACAGGTAGTCCTCGAGTTAACGAGTGCAATGGAGCCTGCCCATTCCACTAGTAACTCGAAAACTCGTGGAAGTGAATTTTGTACCTTGAACAAGATCACTCCCTTGCTCGTTAAAACGCATGCAGCTCGTTAAGTGAACATGAGGTATCTCAGGGTGGAGAAGGCCATGGAGGGCCTAGTGATGGAATAGGCCCCCCAAGGCCTTCCCGACCCACTAAGATACCTCATGCTTTCCCCTCCCTTCCTGCTGCGTTGGACTCACCTTGAAAAGATCCGTCTCCTCTCTGCCACGGTTCCTGCTGCCGCTCGGATCTGAGGCCGTGGGACACTTCCGTGGCCCGATTCGGGCGCTGGATGCCTTCTCCAGGCCGCCGCCACCCGGATCTGAGGCCAGGGGGCTGGGGACGCTTCTGCGGCCCGATCTGGGCGCTGTGCCTTCTCCAGGCCCCCGCCACCCGGATCTGAGGCTGGGGGATGCTTCTGTGGCCCTCCAGTGGCCCGTTTCCGGGCAGCAGTGGCCTGGAGAAGGCATCCGGGGCCTGGATCAGGCTGCCGGAGGGCCACGGAAGCTTCTCTCCTTGGTTAGTTTTCCATCCGTTGCTTCTTGTCCTGCTTTCGGGCGCTTTGGAGAATAGCTTGACTCCCTCTTCTTTGTGGCAGCCCCTGAGATATTGGAACACTGCTATCATGTCCCCCCTCGTCCTTATCTTCGTTAAACTAGACATACCCAATTCCTGCAAGTTTGATATAGTCTAGAATGTGAATAATGGACCATTATACTCTCTGAAGCTATGAGATTTAGGGTTCAGCACAGGCTAACATGAATTTGGTGTTCTAGGAATGCCTACAGTTCTAGAGAAGAACTAATTTTATTAGCATTAAATATTGAAAGCCGTTTCAGTGTGTTTGTATGGCTTGGCAGAATGTATGAATAAGCATTGCCAAGCTCAGAGATTTTTGCAAAGCTAGAAATCTTTGACTGGTTATGCCGAGGTTTTATGCTCAGCATTTGATTGCCAGTGTGCGCAATGGGGAATTCTGAAAGTTGAGGTCTACCCTTCTTAAAGTTGCCAAGTTGGAAAAACGCTGATTGTAAATGTTTAAAGAATTGTGATGCTGTGTAATACAGCTTCATATTTCTGGCTAGCCTTGGTGCAAACACTTTCCCTCAACAGAACAAACAGAATTGTAATAAGTAAATTGGTTCTCAGTTTATGATCACAATTGGGACCAGAATTTCTGTGGTTAAGCAAGAGCATTGCTGAGTGAATCATGCTTAATTTTGCCACAGTTGTTAAGTTGTTAAGTGAATCACTCAGTGAAGTAAATCCAGCTTCCCCCCATTGACTCATCAGAAACCAGCTGGGAAGATCACAACTGGCAATCACATGACCCCTGGACACTGCCATAGTCGTGAATATCATGCTGGTAGCTAAGTGTCCAAATTTTGTTCATGTTTCTGTGGGGATGCAGGGACAGTTGTAAGTGCAAGCCCTGGTTGTAAGTCACTTATTTCAGTGCCATTGTAACTTGATTGTAAAATGGTTGTAAGTCGTGGACTATCTGTATAGGAGGAGAAAAAGTCTATTTTGGGGAGCCTGAAGTTCAGGAGTAATAGTAAATATAAAGGCTACTCCTTAGCATAAGTGCATTGGCCTATGATAGGCCTGACTACTAGTACAGTTTTTTCAACTTTAGCAATTTTAAGATATTTGAATTTCATCTCCCAGAATTCTCGGAGTTGAAGTCCAAATGCATTTAAAATTGCCAAGGTTGAGAAACAATGCTCCAAGGCAATGACTTGTGTTACCTTTTGACTGAAAAAATGATTGCACAGAAGATGCAAACTTCCCTTTTTCACTTTTCAAAAGGGATTTTTTTTTTTTAAAAAAATAAGAAATTCAGCAGGTCATTATGCATATTTTAAAGCAGGGGTCCCCAACCCCTGGTCTGTGGACCGGTACGGGGCCGTGGCATGCCAGCAACTGGTCCTCACAAACAAGCAAAGCCCCATCCATGGGATGCAGGCAGCATACTAAACCACACACTTTCCAGTCCGTGGAAAAACCTCTCTCCATGGAACCGGTCCCTGGTGCCCAAAAGGTTGGGGACCTCTGCTTTAAAGTGTTTGCTAGCTAGGTAGTTAATTGTTTCTTTCTGTCTCCTTAAAATAATAGTAGCCATGCAATCAAAAAAAAAACCGTGGCACTTTAGCAACTAAGAAATACATTATCTTGGATGTCATGTTAATATAATAATGGTCTGTGTTTTAATCTTTACAGGCTGCCTGGAGTCACTGATGTGAGGAAGGTGGCCACATAAACAATTTAAATTAAAAAAAAGTAAAGATAAGTTATGCAAACATTTGTGGGATGTATCCATTTTATCGGATAGATTGAATTTTAGGTTTATTGGGACATAATATGCCTCCTGTATCTTCTGAGATAGGGAGCAAATTGAAAACAATCGAGAAATGCAAACAATGCAGCCATTACAGACCATTACCTTCTTTATAGCGATCGACTTTGCATGTAGACACAATAAAAATACAGTCAGTCTGACCAGCTGCCTTTGCCTCACCAGCTCCCTATTGACATTCAACCAATTTAATAACATTCTGTCTGGTTGGCTCACTAAAGTTGCCCTGCTCAGTTTGGTTTTATATTTTTGCACACTTTGTTCCTGACACCCTGTTCTTGTCTCCGCTTTGAGTTGCCAATAGGAAAAGCTAGGTCATATAGCTTAATTGGGGAAAGCAGCAAAACTTTGAAGCGAGTGTTGTTGGCAGTTGGTGGCAGGTCTTAAAAGAAATAGGTCAGGATGGAAGAGTTTTGTAGGATGAATGCTGGCTATTCTGTGGTTGAGCAAAAGACAGATCTCGCTATTCTGTGGCCAATGCTAATAAATGATCCAATCCAGAAAGAATGCCAACGGCCCGTGGGCATATTATAGGGAATGTTTAACAAAATTTGGAAGATCACGATCAGCACGGCCAGAAAAGTGAGCATTAGCTACTTTGGAAGGTGGTATTTTTTTAAGCATTACATTCTCTGTGGAAAACTCTTTAAGGTCTTCTAATATTTACAAGGAGGGCATGCTAAATCATTTGTAGTTATAAAGCCCTGACCTGCTTTCAGCAGTTACAGCTGTCTAGAAACTTTTGTAAATGAACTGAAACAGATTTTGAGTACTTTGACATCGTCATTTTTATATGCTTTCATTCTGGGTAATGTGTAGACTTTACTCGGGGGGGAAATAACTCAAATATGTAGTTATGTAGTTAGGAAATACTGCTCACAACTGTGAGAGACATATGAGCAGACATATGCAAGACTTTTGTTGTCCGGCTTAAAATGGGTAGTTATGTACAAAAACATACAGGTGGTCCTTGGGTTACAGTGATAGTTGGAACCAGGATTGCTGCCGCTAAGCAATGCAGTTATAAAGTGCAACATTAGTGATGGCAATCCCAGTCCTGATTTCCACTATAACCCAAGACTACCTGTATATCTTTTGTTCACAATCATCCTAAATTGGATAACATTCTTCCACATGGTAATGCAATTATATTTAAATTATATTTAGACCCAGAGACCCTTTCAATCTTACTTTATTCTCCCATTTTGATATGGATCGATTTTTTTGCTTCCATTGTTTATATAGGTACTCCTCATTCCATGTCCACTTGTTTAGCAACCATTCAAAGTTACAAGGGCACTGAACAAGGACTACTTGCAACAGGCCCTTGTCATTGTGGCTTGTCACAGTGTCTCAGTCATGTGGTCACCATTTACGACCTCTAGTGCTGACTTTCAACAATAGGGAAGCTGATAGGAAGTCACAAATGGCAATCATTTGATCACAGGTCACTGTAACAGCACGGGGTTTGCCTACCGGCAACTGGGACTGCCAGAACTGTTGTCGTAAATCAGTATGATTGCATGACATTGCACCTTACAACAGCACCACTTAATGACAGAGTTCCCAATCCCAATAGCTTTCAGTAAGCAAGGACTCCTTGTATCCCCTAGAAAAATAGCCGTGTGATGACTTGACTAACATTAGCCTGCTGCGCACTCTCCCTCCTGTGTGCAGAAGTGGAGGAAGAAGACATGGGTGAAATCACAAGTAAATGTTCACATTAGTAATTTCCTTTGAATTTGCAGTCACCTATCATCTGGTACCCTGCTTAAGTGTATATGTTAAAGAGCGTGGGGAACTGTGGTAGGAGAAATATATGTAGGTGACAGAGGAGGAATCGTGAAGCAACATACTTCTAGGTATCAGTCATGAGGTTCTAATGGGTTAACAGATAGATGAAATTATTCAGACTTCTATTCAAATCAGAAGCCTGGGTTGTTCATTGTAGTCTTATTTTTATGCTTTTTCTTATTAGTTCAATGTAAGTATATGATTTTTATCAATCTATCTATAGAGAGGGGGGATAGGAAGTGTGTATAAGCATATGTACTAAGCTGAATGTAATTTGTAATTTAAAAATATACCTAAGCATCTCACTTTGAGGCACAACAAGGAAACTTTCTGACAGATTTTTGTAAGGTCTTTTTTATGTTCCATCTTCTGCAGATACATGTGGAAATCATAATAACACAGCAGGCTAGAGTGGCGATGCTCAGTTGTTTCTTCAAGAGTTGAATAGCATACCTATTAAAGGCCATCTGGGGGTTTCTGAATTTTTGGAAGTGTGTATAAATTTGGCATACATGGCACCAAGGGAAGAATATATTTTTGTTTAAAAATATGAGGAGGTCACAGGCTTTAAAATGCCAGTTAAGTTGTGTAATAGATGAAATCCTAGGATATACTTTTTAAATAGCCTGTTAAATCTGGGCACAGTAAAATAGACTGAAACCTTTTGGAAACCTCACTTTCCAAAAAATAAAACGAGAATTCTCATGTTTAAGATGTTGGCTTTAGGTTTGAACAATAAATACAGTGGCTTCATCCCAAGTTCACTGCAAATCTCAAATATATCTTGTTTACGTTCTATACCCTTTAAAACATGTGATATACAAAAAAAGCACTAGGCCTACTTTTTTAAAGCAATGCTGTTGTGGTACTTTATTTTTCTCCCAGCACAATGGCATGCTGCTACAAACCACAGTGCTGTTTATACATTACTTAAAAGAACAAAGCACAACCAAATAATACTTATTATAAACTTAACTTGAAAGTTCAAGTGTTGAAGATCATTGGCAACATGCCTTATACTTCAAAGACTACCTTTAAGGTAAGATTAATTCTTTTTTCAATACAGTAATACAGGGGTGTCAAACTCAATTTCATTGAGGGCCGCATCAGCAATGTGGTTGCCCTGGGGAGGGGCTGGATGGGTGTGGCCAGGATGGGTGCGGCCTACTGGGTGGGCGTGGATGGAGTGGGTGTGGCCTACTGGGTGGGCATGGCCAGCTCTACATCGTTCGCGTCAAGGGTACCTGTGGGGGTCTGGGCAGGAGTGGGACAGATCTGAGGGTCTCTGGCAGAAGGGGGTGGGATCGGGGCAAGCGCCAAGGCATGGTCCATTTCTTCATTCCTCACAAAGGGTGACACCTCCCCAGCATGCACCCAGGGGGCGGGGCCGACGTGGCAGAGGCTGGTTCCTCGCTGTTTCCAGACGGCTTTGTGGAGCTAAGACTGAATGCGTTTCAGCATAGATGGCCACCACAAAATTGTACATTGGCTCCCTGCCGGCCTGGGCCAGGGCCAAGGCAGCAGGGGCCATTCCCTCACTGTTTCTAGGGTGGCTTCGCGGGCCACATGAAACCACTTCACGGGCCGCATCCGGCCCCCAGGCCTTGTGTTTGACATGTCTGCAGTAGTACATAGCCAAGGTTACTAGCCCATTAATATTTTTTACCAGTGTTCTTTTAGGATTGCTTGTTTTTTATGCAAAATCATCTTTGCTTCCCCATCTGGAAACAATTCTTATCACTATCAACCGAACACAAATGAATTGCTTACAAAATTTAGCAAAGATTTCTTCAAAGGTTTGTTATGTGTGTGTCTATGTACTGGTCTGTTAAAATACCAAGATGTTTGCTGTAAAAGGGTGGGGAAAAACTGCACTGAAAAAGAGAAATGCTAAATCGGAAATGGCAACTTAAATCTTTCTGATCTATAATAAAATTGTTTTAAGCATTCTAAGCAATTGAAATGAGAGGAGAGCTGCTAAAATGAGTGCATTATCTCAACTTTCAGATCTGAGCAATTTGAGAGCCAGTTATAGTAGTTTGAAACTGAAACAGGCACATTTGCCTAGGGATCTCTAGCGCAGGAAATGCTTGTGTGTTCAGTTTACTATTATCTATTCGTTTTCTAGACTGATGTGCTGCCTTTCAGAGTTTTATAAACAGAAAGATAGCAGATGTTTTACTTGCTTATTAATGTATTTTTGCTACATCCGGTTGTGAATGTTGTCTAGGGGCCCCAAGTGGCACATATAAACAGAACTTCTGAATGTGTTCCAGTCAAATCAAATTTTGTTTCATTAGCCTCTGAATTATTCGTGGACTAGAAAATGTCCTATGTCATGAAGCCACCAACTGTATTTCATGGTGGAAGTCACTAGCCCAGAAAGAAAATGTTAAAAAATAAAATAGATGTAGCCTGAAAGAAAAGGTCCTCCCAAATCATCTATTTTATTAAACATTATGAATGTTGCTGCCTTATGTGCGTCTATAAACCTGCTTCAGATATTCAATCTCTTCATAGCCCTTTGCTTTGCTGTTATCAAACGTGAAGCCCCAGACAGAGCAAATAGGAGTCAGTTTCTTGTATGTGTAGGGCAGTGGTGGCGAACCTATGGCACGCGTGCTAGAGACGTCACTCAAAGCCCTGTCTGTGGGCACACGCATTGTCATCCCAGCCCCGCCTCCTCCCACGGCCCCCTCCTCACCAGCAACCCCCCTGGAGGAGAGTCGCCCCTGGGCGCGGCCCACGCAAAACAGCGCAGCCAAGGACATGGTAGCTGGACAGCGGGGACAAGACTCCGCCCTTGTGCCCCATCGCACGCAGATGATGCTGCAGGGCACGGGCGGAGGGCGTGGCCACCATGGCGCTGCTGGGCTGCCTGAGTGATCTGTGGCAGGCCGTGGAGGTGGTGGATGGCCTAGCGGGCAGGGCGGAACAGGGACGGGGGTGGGGGAGCGGTTTTGGGGCACTCGATCTCTAAAAGGTTCGCCATCACTGGTGTAGGGATTTGTTTGTAGAATAGAATAGAATTCTTTATTGGCCAAGTGTGATTGGACACACAAGAAATTATTCTCCGGTACATAAGCTCTCAGTGTACGTGCAAACAACCAAGTGATAAATCATAAACTGTAAATCGTAAGATACCATCACAAATCATAAGAGGCAAACAAGAAACTGATAAATCATAAGATACCAACAGGAGAAGGTAATAGGAAAAATGAGAAGGATAATAGCGATGCAGCCCTACTACATGGGTAAATATCCTTAGGCGTAAGAGAGTGCTGTGGGAATTAGGTGTTTAGCAAACTGATGGCTTGGGGAGAAAAAAGTGTTTTCGTGTCTAGTTGTTTTGGCATGCAGTGCTCTATAGTGGCGTCCTGAAGGGAGGAGTTGAAACAGTTTATGTCAGTGGTGGCGAACCTATGGCACGGGTGCCAGAGGCGGCACTCAGAGCCCTCTCTGTGGGCACGCACCATCGTCCCAGTCCTAGGCCTTCAGCTGGGTTTTATAAAACCTTTTCGCTTTAGGCCTCCGCCACCGTGTACCAAAAAAAAAAAAAAAAAGGTCCAATCAATCAATTTCAACTTCTCGCGGGAAAAAAAAGATCTTGAAAAGTTGGAATTGATTGAACTTTTTAGTCCCACCCAGTCTGCCATTACCACCGCAGCCACGCCCACCCAATGGGCCACGCCCACCCAATGGGCCATACCCACCCGGCACCCGACGATGCATAAGTGGGTTTTGGGTTGCAGTTTGGGCACTCAGTCTCTAAAAGGTTTGCCACCACTGGTTTATGTCCAGGATGTGAGGGGTCTGTAGATAAGTTTCTCAGCCCTCTTTCTGACCTGCGCAGTACACAGGTCCTCAATGGAAGGCAGTTTAACAACTTCTTTAAAAGAGTGGTTATAAATCAAAATAGTGAGTGGTACAGCATCATATCTTCTGAACTCAGAACAGAGAGGAGAAATTGTCTAGTAGTGGGATTTCATCCATCTAAGAAGACAGCCCAGCAAGTTTTCTTTTTCTTTTTTCTTTTTGCCTATTTTCCCAACTTAGAATTAGTCATCTTGGGCAACTTTATTGACTACTATAAAAAAATTAATACCTTCTGAAATCTTAAAGGTTATCAGAATCGTTGTGTCATGAGCTAGAATCTACTTCAGGAAGTGCAAAGGCCGTTGTCTCTGCTACAGTAAATATCGTTGGAAAGAAGGAAGGAAATTGGATGGAAAGGCTTTGAATTTGTTCACTGTAACATTTATGTAGAGCAATTAAGCATAACGACTGTTCATAATAACAGAACAATCAAAAGACTGTTCACACACATAATTCTAGGTCAACATATACTGGGTTCTCCTGTAATAACGTTACAGTAAAGTAAAGTAAATTTATAGAGTTGTTGTGGATAAATTGTAGAACTTGGCTTAGTTTCTGGGTTTGTTACTGAGGTCAAGTAACTGTGATAAATGGTTTAAAGCCAGGATGAAGCTTTTTTCTCCTTCCTTATAGCATTCAAGCTTCTCCCTATTTGTTTGGATTGAATTAGGGACTTGCTAAAAAGGAACAAAACTATGCCTAACATCCCACCTATTCAATATAGTACAGCCCAAAGCCAATTACACAATTTGGCCTTAAAGATAACAGGTGTACAAAAAGAGCAACCATGGAGTTTCCAGAATGAGAAGTGGCTCTAACAGCTTTTTTTCCCTTAGTGCTAGAAACTATTTATGTTTGATGGTCTCTGCTCCACTAAAGATAAACTGAGTCTGTTTTTTTCTGTTTTTAACATCTGGTGCCTTCTTGAAAGTGCTAAGTGTTTTTTTTTTCCAGACAAGCCCAGCTGCTTGAGGAATGCAGGAAGCCTATTCTTTGAGGCCAAGCTCTCTCTGCTCTGCTTCCCCAACTCTTCTTCTTTATATAGATAGGCGTCTAGGTTTGTACTAATATTTCACCCTGCATTTTTTTTATACTTCGTTTATACCATCAAAAACAGTACCGTAAAAAACAGATTAGAAACACAAATTAAAATAGGCAAGAAAATAGTAAGTGAGCACCTGTCCGCCCTAGACGAGTTCAAATCACATGGACCAGATGGACTATATAAGGTGACATAATAAATAAGAACACCATAAGCAGTAAAAATACAGAGAAAGCAAGCTGTTATAATCAAGATACAGTATAATAATCAAATACTTTGTCAAACACTTTGGCCACCTAATGAGAAGGAAGGACTCGCCGGAGAAGAGCCTGATGCTGGGAAAGATTGAGGGCAATAGAAGAAGGGGACGACAGAGAATGAGGTAGCTGGATGGCGTCACTGAAGCAGTAGGCGTGAGCTTAAATCGACTCCAGAAGGTGGTAGAGGACAGGAAGGCCTGGAGGAATGTTGTCCATGGGGTCGCAATGGGTCGGACACGACTTCGCAACTAACAACAACAAAAAGTTTAAAATAATGCAGATTAAAAACCTGTATATGAGTCCAGTGTTTACAACTCTCTACCCTAAAACTTGCCCAATTAATTGATTGATTACATATCATCAAATCATTGTTGGCTCTTAGTGATCACATACATTTCTCCACAATGAGCTGTCATCAACCTGGTCCTTCAGATCTTCCAACGGGTGCCCCCATCGCCACTGTAACTTGATAATACATGTCCATGCTATTCTCAGGAGTCTTCTCCAATACACGACACGACTTCGCAACTAACAACAACAACAACAACAACAACAAAATAATAATAATAATAATAATAATAGAGGGAGAAGGAGAAGAAGAAGAAGAAGAAGAAGAAGAAGAAAGAAGAAAGAAGAAAGAAGAAAGAAGAAGCAGCAGCAGCAGCAACAAAAAATGAGTAGGACCTGTCTGTAAAATTATTTCAGCAAACCTGACTTAGAATATTACACGAATAAAAATAATTTCCTCAGCTACTAAAAGAATGGAGCTAGTCTTTTTTTCATGGCCTTCCAGAAATCTGGAGTAACTGCCAAGATGGCTCACTTTCAAATCTGTTTTAAAAATGTGCCACAAGTGGTCAGCAAGAAAGATAGCATATCTTCTATTGCAGATTCTTAAAATCTGAGTAAGCTCATGTGATGCACTTGTGGTTTCTCAGTTTGAATTGATAAGAGTATCAGGCTTTGTGGGTCATAATTACCACTTTGAATTTTATTCAGAACCTGACTAGTGGCTAATGAAACTGATTAGGATTGAATACGCTCTCCATAATTTACTAGTCAATCCTGCATCTGCAGAGATTGTGAATTGACTGCAATTTTGAAGTGCTTCCCAAAAGTAGCTGCCTACAATTTGTGTTACAGTCGAAACTGCTACGGCATCTTGTATATTGCGCAGTTTATTTTCATGAAGGATTGGACTCATTTGAGCAAATTTAAGTGTGGGATGAAGGTGTTATTCTATTACATTGATAAGCTAGAAGGTAAAGGATTGGAATGTTCTTTTGCCATCAATATTTGCGGATCACATGCAGGTGGATTTGGAGATTTTAGTATTGGTGACTGAGCTGAATTTGCATCGTTGCTATTTATGCTCAGATGTGAATGTTGATATAGTTCTTCTTTTATAGGTGCCTTTATTGTTGGGTTGTAAGTCCATTGCTTTCTAGCCTTGTGGGCAGTCCAAGGGGTAAGGAAAGTACTTGACCAAATTGAGTAGCTGCTCCATTTTGAGTCAGAGCTGCTGGTGTTATTTCTGTGGGAGAACCTGCGTTAGGACTGATGGAAATCTGGACGATTGACTCCCTTTCTGTCTTAAGCAACATAGTCTTTGGAAAAGCTTTGCCCTTACAAGCATCCCAGCTGCACATTCTTTTGTGTCAGCCAGAATATGTAAGGAAAGGGAGTGAGCAGCTGAGGCGATGGGAGAGTCCTGCCAAAGCCTCTTATACTGTTTGAAGCAAGTAATGGTGGGCGGCTGTCACGTATAAGCTGGGTTGACAAGATCAGAAATGAGGAGGTGATAAGCCGCCTGGGAAAGCCAAGGGAAATCATCAAAAACAATTAAAAAACGAAAATTAGAATATTTCGGATATGTGATGCGACACCCAGAAAAATATGGCATACTCCATTTAATCCTCCAGGGAAAGATGGAAGGCAAACGAGGTCCAGGCAGAAGAAGAACATCGTGGCTTCAAAATCTAAGGGACTGGTTTGGACAAAACTCAGCAGCACTTTTTCCTGCGGCTGCTGATAAAAACAGGATCGCCAACATGATCGCCAACATCCGATAACAGATATGGCAAAAGAAGAAGAAGAAGAAGAAGAAGAAGAAGAAGAAGAAGAAGAAGAAGAAGAAGAAGAAGAAGAAGAAGAAGAAGAAGAAGAAGAAGAAGAAGAAGAAGAAGAAGAAGAAGAAGAAGAAGAAGAAGAAGAAGAAGAAGAAGAAGAAGAATAATAATAATAATAATAATAATAATAATAATAATAATAATAATAATAATGGTGGGCAAAAATTTGAAGAGCAGTTTGTTGATGTCTAAGTTACATGAAAGAAAGTGGCTTAAGGAGGGAAGCTTTTTTTTTCCTTTTGAAGGTCAGAATAAAAACACTTTAGGCTAAATTGAACTGTCAGTCTTCTGCTTCTCTATGTCTTTTCAAGAAACCAGTTTTGAAACAGAATGGAGAATTATTTGTCCTTTCTTGGAACCAAATAATACCAGTTATCTGGATATCCTTTCTAGTTGTCAAGTCACTCTTCCTTCCTGCCGATTCTCGTGGAAAGACATGTTATTCCCAGGGTCAGAAGGCACGTGATATAGCAACCATAATATTGCAGAAAGAAAGAAAGAAGAAAAGCTATGATTTGATTCTTTGCAGATAGAGGTTTCCATGATTTCAAACAATTCAATAGAACTACATCTCTTTTGGATTAGGATTTTCTGTTTTTGTTGTTGTTGTTGTTTTTTTGTTTTTTAATTCATCCCAGTATTATACAGAAGATCAAGTTGATGCAGATTTCTCTTTCCCATTAGTGATCAGGCAGCTGTGCTGTAAATGGAGGTAGATTGTCTTTTCCTAATTTTGTGTCAGGCTTTCTCCCTGTTTGTTGCAGACAGAGTAGAATTTTGATTTATTCTAATAAAAGCGAATTTAATTAAGAAGACAAAGAAAATTACGAGTGTTTTTCTCTACCTTCCAAACCTCTTGATAACTGATTTTAGGGATTTGCCAGGAAAGCAAAACCAAATGTAATCAGTTTAGAACAGACGTGTCTAACTCGCGACGTCACGTGACGTTGTGCAACGTATCGGGACGGTTTTGCCATTGCCAGCAATGGGATGGGCGTGGCTTCCGGATGACGCGTGCGGCCCGTGGGCCGGCAGTTTGACACCCCTGATTTAGAAGTACTGCTTTTACATAACAAAGTATAAATGCTAAAAGACCTCCATTATCTGTTTACAGTTAAACCTTGTCCTCTTAAATCAGACATGTCAAACTCGCGACGTCACGTGATGTCGTGCAACGTATCGGGACTATTTTGCCATTGCCGGCAATGGGGTGGGCGCGGCTCCGGTATGATGAAACCGGCCCGTGGGCTGGCAGTTTGACACCCCTGTCTTAAATTTATTTGATTTCCAATAGAACAGACATGTCAAACACAAGGCCCGGGGGCCGGATGCGGCCCGCGAAGTGGTTTCATGCGGCCTGCGAAGCCATCCTGGAAACAGTGAGGGAACGGCCCCCGCTACCTTGGCCCTGGCCCAGGCCAGCCTGGAGCCAATGTACAATTTTGTGATGGCCATCTTGGCACTTGCCCCAGTGGGCCATGCCTTGGCACTTGCCCCAGTCCCACCCCTTCTGCCAGAGACCCTCAGATCTATCCTAGCCCTGCCCAGGCCCCCCCACAGGCCCCCTTGATGCGAATGATGTAGAACTGGCCACACGCACCCAGTAGGCCACACCCACTCCATCCACGTCCACCCAGTAGGCTGCACCCACTCTGGCCACACCCACCCGTCCCCCCAAGGGCAACCGCAATGCTGATGCGGCCCTCAGTGAAATTGAGTTTGACACCCCTGCAATAGAATAAATCAAAATCCTTCTACTCTCCCTCGCACTTACAAACACTTTTAATTGGAAAAAATTTAAAGTAATCTAGGATTGCTTATAAAATCAGGCCCGTGCAGTACAGCGCTGACTTCTAGAAGGGTGCTTTTACATGGGAACATAAATTACATGGCAGCTGCAGAGTACAGCCTTATAATCCCAGGACAAGATACAGCTGCTTGAAAGGGTTGCAGATGGATGCTGTGTTCATGTTCTGAAGCACCTTTTTGGGGATTAAACTCAAAGCCCTACATAGCTCTTTGAATTAATCTGTCACAGAGCAGGTAATACAGGTAATCTTTGATTTATGACCATTTGTTTAGTGACTGCTTGAAGTTACAATGGCACTGGAAACAAGGGACTTAAGACCATTTTTCACACAACGGTTGCAGCATCCCCACAGTCACATGATCAAAACTCAGACACTTGGCAACTGGTTGGGTTTTTTTTTTTATGATTGGTTGCAGTGTCCTGGGCAATGGGATCCCCGTTTGTGACCTTCTGACAAGCGAAGCTCATGAGGAAGCCAGCTTCACTTAGCAACTGCAGTGATTCACTTAACAACTGTGGCAAGAAAGGTCGTAGTTGTTAGTTGTGAAGTCGTGTCCGACCCATCGCGACCCCATGGAGAACGTTCCTTCAGGCCTTCCTGTTCCTCTACCATCTTCTGGAGTCCATTTAAGCTCATGGCTACTGCTTCAGTGACTCCATCCAGCCACCTCATTCTCTGTCGTCCCTTCTTCTATTGCCCTCAATCTTTCCCAGCATTAGGCTCTTCTCCAGTGAGTCCTTCCTTCTCATTAGGTGGCCAAAGTACTTGAGTTTCAACTTCAGGATCTGGCCTTCTAAAGAGCAGTCAGGGTTGATCTCCTCTAGGACTGACCGGTTTGATCGCCTTGCAATCCAGGGGACTCGCAGGAGTCTTCTCCAGCACCATAGTTCAAAGGCCTCAATTCTTTGGTGCTCAACCTTTCTTATGGTCCAACTTTCACATCCATACATTGCAACTGGGAAAACCATGGCCTTGACTATACCTACTTTTGTTGGCAGGGTGATGTCTCTGCTTTTTAGTAGGATATCTAGATTTGCCATAGCTTTCCTCCCCAGGAGCAAGCGCCTTTTAATTTCTTGGCTGCAGTCCCCATCTGTGGTGATCTTGGAGCCCAGGAAGATAAAATCTGTCACTATCTCCATTTCTTCCCCATCTATTGGCCAGGAATTGAGAGGGCCGGATGCCATGATCATAAAATGGAACAAAACTCACTTAAACAACTGTCTTGCTTAGCAACAGAAATGTTGCGCTCAATAGTGGTCGTAAGTACTTATAAATTATGCTAGTTTATAACTATATACTTACAAGCTATGCTAGATACGCCTTCCCATTCAGTCAGAGCTCATTGTGCTGGTGGAAGAGTCAACAATATATCCCAACAGGAACGACAGATTAGCGCTTCCTCTACCTTCCAGCCCGTGTTGCGTTACAGGACTTGGGTGGGATGGCCAGAGTTGGCATCTAGTGCACTAGAGACCTCGTTGTTTTGACTGGCGTCCATACAGTCCTGCTTTCCCCGTCCTGTATCCTGTTTATTCCTGAACAGCTTTCTCTTCGGATTGCCCAAAAGAAACAAGCCAACAACTTGACTGGGAAGAGAACAGTTAATGGTTAACTCTCTTCTGTGGTGAAACGTGGCAGCAGAAATTAGCTCATTGTGGTCTCTGCTTGCTTTGCTAGCTAATCATCTCCAGGAAAGCTGTTTTCTCTACTAGAGTCTTTTTCCCAGCCTTTTTAAGCTGTCATTTTTCTACCGGTAATTTGTATTCACCTTTTCCCTAATATTGCTATCGAAGTGCTAACTCCAGCCCCATCCCACCGGGCACGGCTAATAAAACAGGACCTCATTCGGTTGTTTTTTTTCCCCAGTTGGCTAATTGCACCTTGATAAGGATCTTGTCATATGATGTGAAAGGAGGAACTGGAATTTGTTTCCTGCTTTGACTTTAGTGGAATTGCGGCATCTGGTGCGATACCAACAATGGAAATGAAAACCCCAGCCTTCTTCGCCTTTTCCCATGTTTGTCAGGGCAGCAGCTCCAAAGGCCTAACTAAAAGCAGAGCTAATGTAGGAGTGTGAGAGCTTGTCTTACCACCTTCGGCTGCTGTGTACCGTTTGTGAGTACTGAAGTGAAAGCCCTGTGGCTTTTGGGTGTGTGAGACTTCAGCCTTCTCCTCCTCTCAGGTTGGAGGGAAGAAGAGGCCCTGACTTCCTGGCTGGGAGGGCTTGTCCTGTGCAACCTCTTTAACCCTGCCCTCCTTCCCCCCCCCCTCCAAGGGAGGGGTCACGATTTCGACTTCCCTTTGGGGAAATGAAACAAGCAATTCAGGGCTTCAGACTTGGCAGGGCTGCTGTCCCAAGCATTGCTTGCCTTTTTTACTCCGTATCCCCACACAGATCTGTCAAGAGAGCGGGAACTTCCGCTGCCTTCTTGCCACTCGGCATTGGATCCTGGTATCCAAGATTTTTTCCAAGCGATTAATGGTGCCTGACGGACAGCAGCTTTGTAACAATGGGTGAGAGTGGAGAGTGGTAGAGGAAAGGGCAGAGAAAACAGGTAAAGGCAGAACTTTAACCGCAGAGTGTTCTCGAGCTGGGATCTATTTCTGTGCCTAGGACACAGGAGATGTCTCCAAAGTAGGCTTGATAATCTTGCTTAGTACGTGTTGATTTAAACAGCTTTGTAGAGGGAGGGAAACGCTGGTACCAAATGTGTGACAGGGATATGGTGATGATGGTACAAGCTGAACTTTTTTTCTCTCTCTCAAAAAAAAAACACGACTGTACGGAGAGAAGGATTAAGGGACACACCACAAGCAAAAGTTTAAAGTTGTGAGGGCCTTTGAATATTTCTAAAATGAATGAATTCCAGCTGTACTCAGTAATTCTGCGAAGGATTACTGTATAAGGAATATGGTGTGTAGGGGACGGTATAAGCAGTCATATATGTCTTAGAAAGTGATTGTGGCTCTGTGTAAAAAATTGGGAATACATGCACGATCTTGGGAAAAAAAGCTGATTGCAGGGATTTCTATTCAGGTGTGGACTTGGATTGCTATATTAGCATATACAGTAGGTGTATCTTTTTATTCTTTAAAATAGTATAATTTCCTAGCGGTGCTGTGTGAATTGTGGGTGTTCACACAGATTCCTGTTACTTTTGTATATATTTCCCCCAAAATGACTATTCAGAATCATTTGAGAGCCTGAATAGTTTCTTCAATGAATTGGGCTTTTGTCACATCAGTCCTCTTGGTTCCATTGGTGTGGGGCAGGGCTAGGCAACCTTGGTTCTTTTATGACTCGTGGACTTCAACTCCCAGAGTACCTGAGCCAGCCATGCTGAGTTGGGAGTTGAAGTCCACGAGTCATAAAAGAGCCAAGGTTGCCTGCCCCTGGGTGGGGTAATGAGAGTTGAAATCCAGGATTTGGGAGCAGAATGTCCACTGCTAAGCCAGGTGGTTGTTAAGTTAGTCGCACGCAATTTTACAACCTTTTCTGCCATGGTTGTTAACTGAATCATGCAGTCATTAAGTGAATCCAGCTTCTCCCAGTGGTTTTGCTCACTGGAAGCCAACTGGGAAGGTTGCAAATGGCGACTCGGGAATACTGCAACTATGATAAATACATGCCAGTTAGCAAGCACCCATGACTTTGAAGAAGTTGCCACTGTTGTAAAAGTTCCTCTGATGTAAGTTCGAACAGTCATTAAACAAATGGTTGTAAGTTGAGGAATAATAAAATTAGATAGTGTGTTCTTTTCAATAAATCCAGGGAAAATTTTATTCTCCGAAGGTGACATTTATTTATAAGAGTATTTGTATTCAACACTTCCCAGTTTGTCTTGCCTTGGAATGGATTATAAAAAACAAACAAACTTGTTCAAGATACTCATAAACTGACTGAAGCTAAAGCTAGATCATGAATGGTCCCAGATTTTTCATTCCAGCTTTGCTTCTTTCTACTAGTATGAAGTGCTAAACAGACTTGGCGGGCCCTGCTTTGTGCACTGCTAAATATTATTTATGAGAATTGAAAATGCTTCTTTGGTAAGAGAGAAGCAAGCTAGAGGTCCAGTGTGCACATAGCCCAAAATAAGTAATGGATGTGATTTTGCTTAGTAGTTACACCCCCAAGAGACCAAGCCAACCAGGAATAATTTGGCAGTATCACATGCTATGTACTTATAATTAATCTCTCCACATTCTGGCCCAACATAATGTGCACTAAGGGATGTATTCTTTGAAGCTGTGCCATAATTGCAACAAATTTGGGGCGGCTTCTGGACACTGTTTAGCACGTGTGTAGAAGTATAACTAAAACTCAAGGTTAAAGGCCGGCTTGTGGATAGCCTGGGTTGCTAATCTACCTTGGGGTAATTTGCTGATAGTTGCTATTTACTTTTTTATTGCTACAATGTTTGCTGAACCTGATTGCACCATTTTGAGGCAACTGACATTTTGTAAGTTTCAATGCTTTTTTGGTCTTCCTTCCAGATTGAAGAATTGTGGTTAGGGGAACACATCTGTTTTCTCTCAATTCCCTCCACCACCACCCCCTATTTCTTTCCTGGACAGCAGAGTAGAGAGCAGAACTGGGTTCCTGTGAATATAAAACAGGATGGAAGAGGGTGTTTCCATCAAATTTAAGCTGAGGCTGCAGCTGCACCGAATTCCTGA
>NW_015387011.1:569741-607248 GCF_001527695.2 Protobothrops mucrosquamatus | reverse complement strand
GACTCCAAATAAATATTTGAGCCACACCTAGTCACAACAAAGACACACATTATATACATTCTATCCCCGACGCCTTGGCCCCTCCTCTGAGGTTACAATCTTATCAGAGCCGCCTAAACAAAATACATTATCCCTGCCCCTTACTATTTTGCTTCACCTATTCCCTTATATGTACTTTATCATGAAATCCTATAGCTCAATGTGGAAATCCTATAGCCTACGTGCAGAACTCTTACAAGGTACGTGTACATGTAGAAATTGTGTAGAAATCTTGCAGTCTACGTGTAGAAATATTGTGTAGAAATCTTACTGTCTGCGTGTAGAAATTTTACAGAGTACGTGTCACTTTACTTTACTTTTTATTCTAAAATTTTATTCCTGACAGCACCGGGCTAGAAACCAGGAGACTGTGAGTTCTAGTCCCCCTTTAGGCGCGAAGGTTGGGTGACTTTGGGCCAATCATTCTCTCTCTCAGCCCCGTTCAATTCAGAGGGTTGTTGCTATGGGGACAATAGGAAGGGGAAGGAGTCTTAGCAATGTGACCACTTTGAGTTATTTATATATATAAAAAAGGCAGGATTTTAAAAAAAATTCATAGGATTTTGGAGGAAGTCGATTATCTACCTGTAGAATGGTTTCTGTTCAGCTTCAGATCAGGATTTAGTATGGAGATAACCAAGATGGAGGTGGTGCATCTGTTCTCATGCTCCATGGTTTTTTTTAAGTGGTTTTCAGTATCATCAATTGTAGTAGCCTTCTAGATTAGTCTGGGGCAGGGGTAGGCGACCTTGGCTCTTTTATGACTCGTGGACTTCAACTCCCAGAATTCCTGAGCCAACATGGCGCAGCTTGGAAACCTCTCCCTTTCCCCTCAGCATGGCTGGCTCAGGAATTCTGGGAGTTGAAGTCCACGCGTCATAAAAGAGCCAAGGTTGCCTACCCCTGGTCTGGGGGTTGGGGATCAGGAGTGCCATTTTATAGTGGTTCTCTTGTCAATGTTGGCTGTTGGGACAATTCAATCTCTACACCCCTCTGGGGTGCTACAGGCCTCGTTGCTCTCTCTCCTTCTGTTCCACATTTATATGAAACCAGTTACCAAGTTATCCACTGGTTTGGGTTCTGAGATCATCATTTGATACTACTCTTATCTTTTATATCTTTCGACCCCAACCCAGCTAAATGACATTGTCAAAGTTTTGTCCCAGTGCTTGGAGGTTATGTAGGCCTGGATGGGGAGAAACTGACTCCAACTCAATCCCACCAAGACTGAACGGATTTAACAACCAGCTGGATCTGGGAATATCCCCCCCCCCACTTAACTTTAGATGGGATTGCACTTCCCCTTCAGGATCTTTCTGGACCCACCACTCCTATTCAATTGGCAGGCGACAAAGTCTTGGTTAGACTTCTACAGGGAGTCCTCTTTTAGTGACTACAATTGAAAACCTGATCATTAAGCAAAGTGGCTGCTAAGTGAAGTTGGAATTCTGCTTGTGATCTTACTTCAACTTTTCTTTGCTTTATAGACCTGCAAAGATCGCAAATGTGATTGATTGTAAAGTTGATTTTTCATCACTGTCATAAGTGTGAACTGTGATTGTTAAATGAGGCAATTGTTAAATGAGGACTACCTGTAATGAGGACTAGCACCATGGGATAGAGTCTTGATTATCTGAGGGAATGCCTGTCTCCCTTAGTGTCTGCCGTGCTGGTCCCTTTGATTAAACAGTGTCACCTATTGAGACCCAGGAAGTATATGTCCCCTATGGAATGAATTCCATGTCTATGTAGCTCCCACGCTTTGGGTCTTACGGAAAGTCTTAAAAAGCCGGTTATTCCATCATATCTTGACCTAAGGCTATTGGGGCACCTGTTGGATATGTTTGTATGCGTTGGGTTGTTGGTTAGATTCACTATCTTGTTCTCTATTTTTTGTATGTGTGTGTCTATTATATGGTGCTTCTTTTGTCTTGTTTTATTGTGGATTGAAGTGGGGCAGGACCTAAATTTAAATAAATAAATAACTCTAAATTGTCACAAAGTTCAGACTAAATCCACCTTGAAGTATGTTGGAGGTTAAAATACAATTATCTCAAGGTAGAAGTGCATACGTATGCATATGCATGTTTTAATATCTACAGTAATAATTCAGAATTCATGTTTTTGAGGGATGCATGTTTACTGGATAGGTATCTGAAGCAAATGCTATATTTAAAAAAAATATGAATCAAAGGAGCAAAACCACTTTGAGAAATTGGCCGGTGCGTGCTCTTGGCTCTCTCTTTAGACCAGATTTTCCCTTCTGAGGCTTCAAGCTGGAACCAGATGAAGCAGGGGGAGCCCCGGATCCGTTGACCTCCTTTCCTGTTCAAATGAGGTCAGAGTTCAGTGGTAGGCAATCAAACGGGTTCAGCGGCCAGGAACTTTCCTCTGACAGCTTGATAAATGCTCCTGATGTTCTTGAGTAGCTATTAGTGTAGCAGTGTTTCCCACCTCAGCAATTTTAAGAAGTGTTGACTTCGACTCCCAGAATTACCCAGCAGCCGATACGGTCAAACCAACATCTTAAAGTTGCTGAGGCTGAAAAACACTGGTCTGGTGGTAAGACTCAGAACATGAGTTACTGACTTCTCCTAGATGGATTTGTCCGGCCTTTCATTTCTCATGAATTCACAAAGGCTTGGCTTGAGTCCTTTATTTAATCATGTTTTAATACTCAGAACTGTCCTTTTCTGGAGGTCATCTAGTCCAACCCCCTGCTCAGGCAGGAAACCCTATACCATTTCGGACAAATGGCTGTCCAGTCTCTTCTTAAAAACTTCCAGTGTTGGAACATTCACCGCTTCTGGAGGCAGGTTGTTCCACTGGTTAATTGTTCTAACTGTCAGGAAGTTTCTCCTGAATTCCAGGTTGCTTCTCTCCTTGATTAGTTTCCACCCGTTGCTTCTTTTCCTGCCTTCGGGCGCTTTGGAGAATAGCTTGACTCCCTCTTCTTTGTGGCAGCCCCTGAGATATTGGAACACTGCTATCATGTCCCCCCTCATCCTTCTCTTCGTTAAACTAGACATACCCAATTCCAGCAGCCTTTCCTTATATGCTTTATAAGGAAAGTCTCCTAATCATCTTTGTTGCTCTTCTCTGTACTCTTTCTAGAGTCTCAACATCTTTTTTACATCGTGGTGACCAAAACTGGATGCAGTATTCCAAGTGTGGCCTTACCAAGGCATTGTAAAGTGGTATTAACACTTCACGTGATCTTGATTCTATCCCTCTGTTAATGCAGCCCAGCACTGTGTTGGCCTTTTTGGCACACACACACACACACACACACACACACACACACACTTGTTTAAAGTGTGCTAAGTCAACCTCTGTGCAACACACATAATCTCCCCCTCCTCGAAGGATTGAACGTCAGAAGGTGAGTACTTAAGACACTCTTTGCGGTCATTGTCCTCTACTGCTTAGTACTGTGGCTTACACGATTGCTATGCTCTGCTGTTCTTGAAGGAAAAATAATTTTTGTTGCAATTATGTACTACTCTCTACAGTATCTAGTTTGGCTGTGAGGGAAAGTGGGATTTTATTTACCGTGGGATTTTAAAAGTTTGACGGTCTTCAAACTGGAACTCCACAGAGGCATATGTGAAAGAATTCTATTAAGCCTCACTGAGTTATTAATACTTGCATCTTAACGAATTCATACAACGTGCATTTGAAATGTTTTTCTTATAGTGTGGGGGGGTGTTAACAAGATGCCACATTTAAGTACATGTTTTTCTTCTGTTCAGTCATGTCAGTTTCCAGACTGCCTGGACCAAGTCCCTGCGGTCTTCTTGGCAAGGTTTTTCAGAAAGGGTTTGCCATTGTCTTCTTCCTAGGACTGAGGGAGGGTGTCTGACTGCCCCAAGTTCACCCAAGCTGGTTTTGTGTTTAAATGGGACTAGAAACTCACAATCTCTTGGTTTCTAGCCTGGTTCCTTCACCAAACTGGCTCTCTTAGGTTCATTTCTTTAGCTGCAAAAGGCAGAATCCTGCATGCTGAATAAAGGTTAAAATAAAATTTATTAATTTAGCACACTAGTTTTGGTAGAATTTCTTAGGGTCGAATACATAAAACAGATATAATTTTATTGCTATAATTTTTGCATTTTGGGCACATGTGTACGGTTTTCACGTCTGTTTTTTAAATTTTTGTGAAAACATGATTTATGTTTGTTTTTTTTTAAAAAAATAGCTTCATAGAAACTTGAAATGCAAAATAGTGTGTTCTGCTCTGTGCATATTTGAGAAATTCAAATTATTTTGCTTTGCATTGAAATATAAATAAACCCATGTAACTGTGATCAGTGGTGGGATTCAAATAGGCGAACAACCGGTTCTCTGTGTGGATGCCACTTCCGGAAGTCCATTCTGGGCCTGGGCAACAAAAAATTAGCTACCGGTTCTGCTGAACTGGTGCGAACCGGCTGAATCCCACCACTGACTATGATCCTTGGTTTCCCCCATAATATAAAAAGATCTTTCTGCCTCTTGTTTCTGAAGAACTAATAATGATGACACTGCAATTTATGGGACGGATGTGCTAATACGTGATTATTAGTCATTTCAATTGAAACGACTTTGCAAGAGTTCATTGTGAGACAAACAATAGTTCCTGCCTGAAATCTGAGTCTGCCTTGGATTAGTAAATAACCTGTGTTGGTTTTAAAACTGCCTTCTTCCAGTTAGAAGCCTTCCAGTTACAAAGTACTGAAGCTTCCAGGAAACCTAACTAAAGCTATGCTTGCTCCTTCATATCACCAGAATCTTACTTAATGTACTCAAGATGACTGTACCCTCTAGAGCAGTGGTTCTCAACCTTTTTAATGCCGAGACCCCCAACCGGTCGTAAGTTGAAGACTAAACTGGTCGTAAGTCGAGGACTAAGCCGGTCGTAAGTCGAGGACTACCCAACCAGTCGTAAGTCGAGGACTTTCCCTGCCCGGGAGCGCCGCACATGCGTGGTTCCGCCCCCTGCGCCGGCCGAGGCATAGCTGGCAAGCGGCAGAGACGGAGCAGGCCGACCACCAGCTGGCCCAGCTCAAGGGAGGTAAGGCACCTGCCGGAAAAGGGGAAAAAAATGGCGGACAGCCTTGCTTGGCGACCCCCGTGAAATGGTCGATCGACCCCAAATGGGGTCGCGACCCATAGGTTGAGAACCGCTGCTCTAGAGCAGGGGTGTCAAACTCAATTTCACTGAGGGCCGCATCAACATTGCGGTTGCCCTCAGGGGGCTGGATGGGTGTGGCCAGAGTGGATGCAGCCTACTGGGTGGGCGTGGCCTACTGGGTGGGCGTGGCCAGTTCTACATCATTCACGTCAAGAGTGCCTATGGAAGCCTGGGTAGGAGTGGGACAGATCTGAGGGTCTCTGGCAGAAGGGGGTGGGACCGGGGCAAGTGCCAAGGCATGGTCCACCGGGGGCAAGTGCCAAGATGGCCACCACAAAATTGTACATTGGCTCCCGGCTGGCCTGGGCCAGGGCCAAGGCAGCGGGGGCCGTTCCTTCATTGTTTCCAGGATGGCTTCGCGGGCCACATGAAACCACTTCGCGGGCCGCATCTGGCCCCGGGCCTTGTGTCTGACATGTCTGCTCTAGAGCAGGGGTCTTCAAACTTGGCCCTTTTATGATTTTTGGACTTCAACACCCAGGGTTCCTCAGCCAGGCATGCTGGCTGAGGAATTCTGGGAGTTGAAGTCCACAAGTCTTAAAGTGGCCAAGTTCGAGGACCCCTGCTCTAGAGGATCAACTTCTGTTCTGTTTTGCTGTTGAGACTGAGATAATCAGCCTGGTGTCCTCCAGTTATTGTTAATTTCAGCTCTTGTAAGTCGCAGCCAAAATGGCCATCACAAACATGTAGTAGGAGTTCAAAGTCAAAGCACTAGAAAAAGTGAGACAATGTTCTTTCTTCTTTTGTGAACAGCGCTTTTGCTGCAGTTGGAAAGTACAGGTCATTCTCAACTTACAACTGGAAGTGTGACCGGAATTTCAGTCATAAATCATGACAGTCGTAAGTTGAGGCATCCACGTGACCAGGCCTGATTTTATGACCATTTTGATGGCATTCATTAAGCAAATCACTTGACAAGTCTGAATCCATTCTCCCATCTGAGCATTTTTTGCCGGAAGCCAGCAAAAAAGTCACAAATCATTGTCATGTGTCCATGTGACACTACAGCCTGTCATAATGTGAGCCACTTGCCAAGTGCCCGAAATGTGTGGAAACACAACATTTTACAACAGCAGGAAGATGTTTACCTGCCATAAAGCACCCTTTCTGAGGCTACTGTAATTCCAAATGGTCATTAAATGACCATTTGTAAGTCAAGGACTACTTGTAGTGTCTATGTGGGTGAGTGTACATGTATAAGAGAGAGAAAAGGAATTATTTTGATTTGTAGATCTCAGTTTCAGAGGAATGCCTAATGGAATTATTGTCTCTGAGATTTACTATAAAATAAAACTTGTGTTCATTCCTAAGCAGAATTATCTCACATTCTGTAAATTGACTATCTTTGTGGCCATGTTATCTTTTGTAGGTCAAATCACTGATTCCACTGTGGGCAAAACTTTGTTTTAGTGAAACATAATAAGAAATTGAAACATAATAAGAGGTTTTGGGATGGTGGAATATTCTGCAAAGACATTGCTAATACCGAAGTAATCTTTGTCAGCACATCCTAATCTTTATTTTGCAAGGCAAATACAAAAACCTAGTTTCCTGTTCTGAAAAGGAACTGAACTTTGTTTTTATTAGAGGAAAAAGAGTTTTGTTGAGAATTAAAAAAAAAAAAAAAAAGACTAGTCTCAGTTAGTTGCTGTTGCTTGGATAAATTTCAATTGATTTAAGAGGAGGAAAAAATAGAGTCCGATCCACTTAGACCTTTTCTCCCAATTA
The DNA here is from genome assembly GCF_001527695.2 of Protobothrops mucrosquamatus. Taxonomy (NCBI): domain Eukaryota; kingdom Metazoa; phylum Chordata; class Lepidosauria; order Squamata; family Viperidae; genus Protobothrops; species Protobothrops mucrosquamatus. Next base: position 600,308 of record NW_015387011.1, on the reverse strand, counting down.
GTAAACTACTATCTAGAAAACTGTTCTTCTGCTTTAAAAGATAAAATAGCAAAAACCCCTTGTTAACAAGACTGCATACGGGTGATCCTGATGGGCTTAGCTCACCACACCCACGCTGGCAGAAGAGGCATGTTCTGGGCCCCGTTGGTCAAGGAGTCAAGAGTCCCAAGAGAAGAGCCTTTCATACTGCTGAAAATCTCCAAAATATGAAAAAGTATAGGTATGTTTCCTCATCAAAAGCTGCAACTTAGGTCAGTAACACAAAGCCTAAAAGTACAGCGTGTGACCCTTTGAAAAATGCTGAAATCAGACAAGGCAAATCTTTGCAATTGAAATTATGTAGGTATGTCTGAGCAGGAATAATGCACTGTTACCTAAAGGCAATACTTTATTACAGTGATGGCGAACCTTTTAGAGACCGAGTGCCCAAAAACTGGCTCCGCCCCCCATTCCACCCCCTGTCCCGCCCCCACTCCGCCCCCCATCTCCCGCCCCGCCTGCCCGCAGGGCCACTCACTGCCTCCAGAGCCCGCTGCAGATCGCTCAGGCAGCCCAGCAGTGCTATGGTGGTCACACCCTCTGCCCGCGCCCTGCAGCATCAACTGTGCACGATGGGGTGTGAGGGCAGAGTCTTGTCTATGCTGCCTGGCTGCCATGTCCTTGGCTGCGCTGCTCCGCGTGGGCCACGCTCAGGGGCGACTCTCCTTCAGGGGGGCTGCTGGAGAGGAGGGGGTCGCGGGAGGAGGCGAGGCTGGGGCAACAGCAGGTGTGACCACAGAGAGGGCTCCGAGTGCCGCCTCTGGCACCCGTGCCATAGGTTCGCCACCACTGCTTTATTACAAAGTCACTGCTGTGCTTCAGAATACTGTACATGTTTTGCTCTACTGTAAACTTTGTGGTATGTTTCAAAAATTTCAGTGTGTATTAAAGAAACAGTGGCATTGTGATCCCGGAAAAACAATTTTGAAATAAGCAAACTTTAGACATTTGGGAGCCTTATACAGCGGATTCATATTATAAGAATGAGGGCCATTTTTTTTGTGTGTTGTTGTTGTTAAAAACAACTTCTGGGAATGTCCCAGGATGTCAGAGAAATTGTCCCAATTCTGTTTCTCTCCTCCTCCCACTCTTCTCTGGTAAAGTGTAGTCATAATACTCTAACAGCTTTTCTGATGTAATGCCATTCAAACATGTGGGTTTGCAGTGATCAGAAAATTGTCAGAGAACCAGTTTGGTGAAGCATTTAAGGCACTTGACTAGAGACCAAGAATTCTAGTCCCGCTTTAGACACAAAGCCAGCTGGTTGGCTTTGGGCCAGTCTCTCTCTCTCAGCCCTAGGAAGCAGACATTGGCAAACCACTTCTGAAATCTTGCCAGGAAAACTGAAGAGCCATTTCAACCCAATTGGACTAGCCTTCCCCACTCCAGCAGAAGGGGTCTACTATGGACCCCATCTGTTAAACCAGTGGTTCTCAAGCTTTTTAATGCCGCGACCCCCAACCGGTCATAAGTCGAGGACTAAACCGGTCGTAAGTCGAGGACTACCCAACCGGTCGTAAGTCGAGGACTTTCCCTGCTCGGGAGCGCCGCACATGCGTGGTTCCGCCCCCTGCGCCGGCCGAGGCGTAGCTGGCAAGCGGCAGAGACGGAGCAGGCCGACCACCATCTGGCCCAGCTCAAGGGAGGTAAGGCACCCGCCGGAAAAGGGGGGGAAAAATGGCGGACAGCCTTGCTTGGCGACCCCGTGAAATGGTCGATCGACCCCAAATGGGGTCGCAACCCATAGGTTGAGAACCGCTGTATTAAACAATTCCCGTAGACGGGGTCAAGGAGAAGAGCCTTTTCCACTGTGGCACCCCAATCCTATGGAACGCTCTTCCACCATTTTGGCCTTCCGGAAGGGTATTGTGGCCCGGTTGGGGGGGGTGGCACTCACTGCTGGAGTTGGTTGACAGGGTAAGAAGACCTCAAAAAAAAAAAAAAAAAAAAGGCTAGAAATCCTGATCTGGATTGGATGTGCTAGCTGAGATCACCATAGGCTAATTTGTCTGGAGAAAATTAGATTGTCGAAGACTGCATTTCAATTTACACCGCTGTTTATTTTATTTTTTTAAATTATTATATGTTGTGCCTTAGATCTGGCTACATGTCAGTTCTCAATAGAGTAAACCAAATATGGCGTCGCTGTGGGGCTCTTCTATTTCCACTCAACACACTTGTTTCACATCCCACAAAGAGCACCAGGTAATAATAGCTGTGCCTTCTATAGATGATACCTTATGTAACAAGTAGGAATATTTTCTTTTGATTTGCTTAAAAAGTGCAGTAAGATCAAGTACCAAAGCGCCTGCAGACCTGCGGTGTTAATTATAGGGAGGCTCCCCAAAGACTTAATGCAGTGTTGGAACATTTTTTTGCTGAAGGGGAATTAAGAAAGCTACTGATCCAGCTGCTAAGCAGCAGAGGCCACAGCAGAGTTAAGACGATCAGGGATTTGTTTTGAAAAGACCAACTGGTCTATAGAGTCAAGTGATTATTTGTTAAGTTTATATCCCACTTTTTTCTTCCATAACATTCTCTTCAGTTTTCCCTTAAATAATCCTGCTTCGATGTAAGTTATGCACAGAGAGAGTCACAAATTGAGGGTGGAGGTGAACCAGATATCATTTGCCGCAGTAAATTAGGTGTAAAATGATGTCACAGGAAATTGAAATGTCAGGCAAACCATTTTATATTGTCTAATTCTTACTGCAACATACATCACAATGATTCCAGTCCTACAGTTAGGTTTCCATGCTGATATTTCTCTGGAACGTCCTTCCATGCGTTTACTCGGCACACATTATTTATGAAAGTATGCTAGCTATCTTGCCATCCTGCTCATTAAAATTGTGGCTTAATTAAAAACAGTCCCCATTATTATTGCAGACCCCCAACAGTTGGTTCAGTTTGTTTTTTGCAGCAGAAGATTAAATCTGTTCTAGACCATGGAATTATCTCGCTTTTGGTTCCTCTCTACTGATGGATAGCCCATTCAAAAGCTGAGAGTTGACAGATTCATTGTCAGCTTTTATATGCCTGTTCTTTCAAGAATGCATAATCCTCACTACATCAGTGTGTGTGTGTGTGTGTGTGTGTGTGTGTGTGTGTGAGAGAGAGAGAGAGAGAGAGAGAGAGAGAGAGAGAGAGAGAATGAGAATATGAATATGAATATGAATATGAATATGAATATGAGCGAGAAGGACATGCTCCACATTTTGGAAATATAATTTAATAATACATTAATATTTTTGCCCTTAACTTCTTTCCAAGAATGTAATTCCCCATAGTAATAATATCTAGCAAAAAAAGAACCACCAGAGAATAGGCACTAACTTTACTTACATTTATTACATCTCTAGCATAGCATCTCTAATCAAATTTTCTGAAAATATCTGTTGAGTCCAATATCCCCCACCTCCTCCACCTCTTCTGTTCTAATTAAACTGTGTCCAGGTAGGTGATGGTGTTTCTCAACCTACTAATGCCAGTCAGGCATTATATATCATTTCATTTGTATCAAGAGCTCAGATTGCTGCCTGGTTAAGCTATCCAAGCTATGTCATTTGACTTAAAACCCTTGTTTCCAACACTAAAAATGAAGCCTTGGTATAATTCCAGTAGGCTCAAGGAGTGTCCTTCAGTCCTGTCCTTATAACCAGGAAAAATAGCTGGCCCAGGTAGAGGTAGTCCTTGACTTACAAGCACAGTTGAGCCGAAAATTTCATTTGCTAAACAAGAGAGTTTGAAAAAAAAGTGTCATAACTCACTTTTTCAGTGCCACTGTAACATTGTAACACATTGGAACAGGGTCACAAAATGAATTCTTGTAAGTCAAGGACTACCTGTGTGACTTCTAGTTGATAATCAGTTGTTCCTTAACTATTGATCTTCTGAGTGCAATGTCAATGAATTTGTATGTTCCTGAATGTAGAAGCTGTTGAAATTAAAGTACGACATTAAATAATAATAATAATGATGATGAAGAAGAAGAAGAAGAAGAAGAAGAAGAAGAAGAAGAAGAAGAAGTAGTAGTAGTAGTAGTAGTAGTAGTAGTAGTAGTAGTAGTAGTAGTAGTAGTAGTTGGAAGGGACCTTGGAGGTCATCGAGTCCAACCCCCTGCTCAGGCAGGAAACCCTATACCATTTCAGACAAATGGCTGTCCAGTCTCTTCTTAAAAACTTCCAGTGTTAGAGCATTCACATCTTCTGGAGGCAGGTTGTTCCACTGGTTAATTGTTCTAACTGTCAGGAAGTTTCTCCTTAGTTCTAAGTTGCTTCTCTCCTCGATCAATTTCCACCCGTTGCTTCTTGTCCTGCCTTCAGGCGCCTTGGAGAATAGCTTTGCGTTACAAAGCCATCCTGAATATTTCCTCTTTTATTCGTCGATGGTGCTGCTACAGAGGACCCCCAATTGCTTAAGAAAGAAACATTCCTTAAATATACAGTTGTCCTAGAAACATAGAAAATTGACAACAGTAAAAGACCTAGTGGTACATCAACGTTGCCCTTTGCAACAACGGCCCAGCCATTCTCTTTTCTTAAGAAGCCAAGATGGGGTGTGGGGGGGGTGACTCTGAAAGGAGAGCTGTTCATATTTAATTCCTCCAAAAGATGGAATTGTATTTCCCAATAAATTATGGAATGCATATGATGACACAAGCCTATTTATTAGTCTGAAGTCAAGTCTTTAAGGCAGTGTTTCTCAACCTTGACAATTTTAAGGCATGTGGACTTCAACTCCCAGAATTCCACAGCCAGCAATGCTGGCTGTGGAATTCTGGGAGTTGAAGTCCACATGCCTTAAAATTGTCAAGGTTGAGAAACACTGCTTTAAGGTTTTGTAGAGGTGAAAACATGATGAAAATGATCTGTTAAGAGTAAACAATTCTGGTGATATAATGCAGAAAGGATGTGTGGCTTCATCCCTATGCATACTACTTCTTCCTGTCCCCACTCACCTAACACAGTACTGTTATTATTTACCAATAGAGAAGAATTAAATTGTTCATTTAATCTAAAGTTAGGGATCATACCTATTTGGGAGGCATATCAGAGTTGGGAAAAGAGATATTTTATCAAGGTATTTATCTCACCCTGCACTTCTGAAATGAAGGATCTCTTTGTCTTCTTCTTATTGGTTTGAATCTAGCTTGGCACAAAAGAAGGTGGATTTCCCTGCCTGCCAATACATAGAATGATAAATTTTTGTTCATTTTCTTCTTCTAAATTTAATGGAGTTAAGGCATCTATATGTCCAGTGATATCAGGGAAACCTGAAGCTTATTCTGTGATTTTGTGTGTGTGTGTGTGTGTGTGTGTGTGTGAGAGAGAGAGAGAGAGAGAGAGAGAGAGAGAGAGAGAGAGAGAGGGAATTTTAATATAGGAATTCTAAACAATATAATTTCTAAAGGGGTGGTCATGTTAGTCTGTTGCAATACAATTAAGATATTTTCTGATTCTTATAAAGCCTAATTTTATAGGAGAGAAATAAAACCTTGATGCGTTTTGTTCAGTTGGTTTTATCATTTCCATGCCACCTCCATCCAATATTCAAAGAAATACTAGGTGACTCATAGCACAATAAAAAAACAAGTGATAGGACAATGAAGCAATAACGAATGAAACAATATTCTAAGAATTATAAAAGTATCACATTATAAAAACATATATAGGCTGTCACGTAGCGATAAGTCAGCATGGAAATCACCCTTTCCCCCCCCCCCCAAACATTTGACAAAGGACTTGATGTCAATTTGCAAGCTGCTCCATAGTGAGAGGACTATATCTAAAAAGGCCTGTTTTCAAATCCCTACCCACTGACATCCTGGGAAGGGGATATCTACTACATGCCCCTTTGGCCTGCTCCTACTTCATGAGCAGATTCTAATTACTCACTTTTTAATTAATAAATTTAGAAACCACCTGACCCCAAACCGTTTTGGGCATTTAGAGCAAAGGGTCTTGAATATAATCTGGACCTCAGTAATAACCAGCATCTTGAATTAACCCGGAAAAAAACAGGAGCCAGAGCAGTTATTAAAAGCAGCTTTCATCTGTCAGCAGGTAGGCAGAAATATTTTGCACCAGGTATATCCGGGAGCAGCTCTGTATAGACAACCTATAGTAGTCTTGGTCAGCGGTTGTCAAACATTGTCAGGATCCCTTTACATTCTTAAAAATTGTTTGAGGACTCCAACGAACATGGATTCGTGTGGGTTATATCTATCAATATCTACTGTATTGGAAATTTAAAGAGAAATGTTTAAATATTTCTTTATTTGACTTTGCAGATCCCTTGAAAAGGTGTTGGGTACCCTCAGCTGTCCCTAGACCAGTGATGGCGAACCTTTTAGAGACCGAGTGCCCAAACTGCAACCCAAAACCCACTTATTTATCACCGGGTGCCAGGTGGGCGTGGCCCACTGGATGGGCGTGGCTGTGGTGCTCATGGCAGACTGGGTGGTGTGGCCAAGGTGGGCGTGATCACCTCGATGTTGCTCGTGAGGAGGGACGCCTGTGGGGGCCGGGCAGGGTTGGGGGAGATCCAGGGGGTCTCTGGCAGGTGGGGCGGTGGGCAGGAGGCTCGTCCTGTGGGATGAGGCGAGGCAGGGCGGGGGTGCCATTGTCACAGGGCAAGGCGAGGTGGGCACTATCAACCACCGCACACAGGCCAGCGAGTGCATGGGTGCTGGGATGTATCCGGCCATGTGGGACCTCGGCGAGTTAGCGGGCGGCTGGTTGAAGAGGGACGGTAGCCATCTCCAGGGCATGGCGCGCGTGCCCACAGAGAGGGCTCTGAGTGTCGCCTCTGGCACCCGTGCCATTGGTTTGCCACCAGTGCCCTAGACCGCTCTTTGAGAACTGCTCCTTGGGATGATAAGGGCTTGAGTCACTGTTCAGTTTACTTGCTTATCTTGCAGTCTATTTTTTATGTTCCTTGTTCTAGAACAGCCATTTTAAACTTGGTGTTGTTGTGTATTGGGAATTTTTTAAAAAGTGCTGGTTTTTCTATTTTGTCATTTTTGTGTGTGTGTGTATAAATTTTTATTAAAACTTGTAAACAAGAATATAAAAACTAGCACAAACACATAAAGGAAGGAAGAAAAGAAAAGAAATCAAAGAAAAAGCAGAAAGTGCAAGAAAAGAAAAAATAGAAAATAAACAAAAATGATCTTAAGAACTCGCTTCTGATATTCTTCAGAGCAGGTACAAGCACAAACACATTTTAACCACTCTCTCCACAGTTACGTCGTGTTCTTTCTGTAATTTGGCCTGTCTATAATTGTCAAAACCATATATCACAAGCTCAATTTTTTATTCTCGTGTGAGATTTCTTGTTCTATTTTATGCAAGAGTTGTTTAAAGTGAATGCTTACATGTGCTTTTTATACAGTGCATGGAGTACGTTCTCTCTACTTACAAAAACTTACATTTAACAGAAGAGAAGCACGATTGGAGAGTAATATTAACTATACTTTATTAATTGAATTTAATTAAATTGAAATAAGTGAAATGTTATTCTCTTTCTGGACTGACCCACATCATTTAGAGGGCAATTGTGGCCTTTAGTCAAGAAAATGTATATCCTGATCTAGGTAGATTGGTTTTGCCTTGTATAATGCAATTTTTTGTTTGTTTGTTTTATACCTCTGATCTAGGAATCAATGAGAGTGCCTGCTTACATAAAGTTCCACAGTGAAAGGGAATTGCAAGTTCATATATAGTCTTTGATTAGATTAAGAAGCAAGTCCAAAAACCTTTGGGAACCATTTAGATTAAAGAGCAGCTAATCTAATTCACAGCAAATTCTCTCAATAAGACTCTTCAGCAAAATCTAATCTTATCTGATATTTAAAACAAATCGTGAGAAACAAAGAATTTCATTTTAAAAGGTAGATAGATAACTTTTATTGTCACTTTTCTCTGTACACAATGGCACACATTAAAATGAAATTCTGATGCCCTCTCTCTCTCTATCTCCTCTCTCTCTCTCTCCACACACACACACACACACACACATATATACACACACACACACACACACACACACACACATCCATTCCATACACACATACATAAATTGTATAAACATATATATATATGGTCAAGGAGCGCTTACATGCCATATCCTGGATCGAAGGAAGTGAACTTCCAATAATCTTTTCTGCCATCCTCACCGCTCTCTGCACTGCTTTCCTGTCTGAAGCAGTAATGCTTCCAAACCAAACAGCAATGCCATATGACAGGATGCTTTCAATCATCTCTCTGTAAAAAGTGATAAGGACAGGGGAAGGAAGATGTGCTCTTCTCATACGCAGAAAATGCAGGTGCTGCTGTGCCCGCTTCACCATTGTCTCACTGTTGAGCGACCAAGCAAACCTCCTTGTTAGCTGCACACCCAGAAACGTAATACTACTAACCATCTCCACAGTTGAATTATTCATACACAGAGGCGTGTGGCTGTGCCTGCCTTTTCTGAAATCAGTGATGATCTCTTTTGTTTTTCCTACATTTAGAACCACGCTGTACTTATTACCCCAGTCCACCAAACCCTCTACCTCCTCTGTATAAGCATCCTCACTGTCATCCTGAATAAGGCCCACTACTGTTATATCATCTGCATACTTCACAATAGGGTTGGTAGCAAACTTTGCACAACAGTCATGGGTCAGCAGGGTGAATAACAGTGGACTTAGCAGCCTTAAGGAGAACCTGTGCTCAAAAAAATATGAGGCCCAACTTGCACATGCTGGAAGTCTATCAGTGAGAAAATCAAGATTCCAGTTGCCCAAAGGAATATTAAAACCTAAAAGATCCAGTTTGTCTACTAAATGCTGAGGAGCGGTTGTATTAAAAGCCAAACTAAAATCAACAAACAGCATTCAGACACGAGTACTTCTTTCCTCTTAAGTGTGCCAAGCTCAGGTGTAGAACAGAGGAAATAGTGTCCTCTGTGGAGCAAATCACCTGGTAAGCAAACTGAAGGGAGTTAAATGCTGGAGGGAGGCTGGATAGATTAAAATCCTTTATCGGCCTTTCAAAACTTTTCATCACGATGGACATAAGTGCAACCGGATGATAATTAGTAGAGTAGTGAAGGAGGGGAAAGACAGATGAATCAGTAATAACTGTTTTATCACTCATTTTTCAGGTTGGTGGTGACAATTTGAAGCTCATCCGAGGGGTAGACATCAGAGGACAGGGTGCGGCCTATGCCTTTGAAGGATGCTGAAGAAAAGTAACCTGATTCTCTGGGGCCTGGTGCTTTTTGTGGCCTGGAACGCTGTGATCCTCTTCTTCCTGTGGACTCGGCCACAGTCTTTATCGGACCATAGCCGCTTAACTGAAGAGGTGATCCGACTGGCCCAGGATGCTGAGGTAGAATTGGAGCGCCAGAAGGACCTTTTACATCAGATCTACCGCTATAGTTCACTCTGGAACATACGGAAGTCGAAAAATCTCCACCTGTCAGCTGCAGTGTCGGCCCAGCCTTCCACAGCTGCGCTCTCACCCCACCACAGTCAGATATCACCTGATGCGGTTTTACCTGTGGTGGTGATTGCCTGTGACCGCAGCACAGTCCGCCGTTGTCTAGATAAACTGTTGCATTACCGTCCCTCAAAGGAGCGATTCCCCATCATTGTAAGCCAGGACTGTGGACATGAGGAAACAGCTAGAGTCATTGCCTCCTATGGAGATTCTATCATGCACATCAAGCAGCCCAATTTAAGTGATATCCCTGTGCCTCCCGACCATCGCAAGTTTCAGGGATACTACAAAATTGCTCGACACTATCGCTGGGCTTTGAGCCAGCTTTTCCGGACCTTCAAATACCAAGCCGCCATCGTAGTGGAAGATGACTTGGAAGTCGCCCCAGATTTCTTCGAATATTTTCAAGCGAGTTTCCCACTTCTACTGGCTGACCCGACTCTTTGGTGTATCTCTGCCTGGAACGATAATGGCAAGGAACAGATGGTAGACGTTGCCCATCCCGAACTTCTCTACCGTACTGATTTTTTCCCTGGTCTGGGCTGGCTTCTGCTCTCTGACTTGTGGGATGAGCTGGAACCCAAGTGGCCCAAGGCTTTCTGGGACGACTGGATGCGACAGCCTGAGCAGCGGCAGGGCCGTTCGTGCATCAGGCCTGAAGTGTCACGCACAATGACTTTTGGCCGTAAAGGCGTGAGCCACGGTCAATTCTTTGACCAATATCTGAAGTTCATCAAGCTCAATGACCGTTTTGTGCCTTTCACCCAGATGGACCTTTCTTACCTCAAGAAGAATAACTATGAACACTCATTCTTGGCCCAAGTCTACGGTGCCCCTGAGCTGCGCGTCGAAGAATTACAGGGGAACCAGCGCCGGGAGTTAGGTACTGTCCGAGTGCAGTACACCACTCGTGACTCTTTCAAGGCCTTCGCCAAAGCCTTGGGTGTTATGGATGACCTCAAATCAGGAGTGCCCCGTGCTGGTTATCAGGGCATTGTCAGCTTCCTTTACCGAGGCCGCCGTGTTTACCTGGCTCCTCCTCCTGACTGGACAGGCTATGACCCCAGCTGGAGTTAGCAGCTGAGGATTTTTGAGCATGTTGGACCCCATCGGGAAAAGGGTGCTTGGGTGGGGGTGGTGGCAAAACTCTTGTGTTTTCTTCTCCTGTGTGGCATTCAAGGTGCATTCCAGGAACGAGGATTGTTTTGTGCACTTAATTTGGGGGAGGAGTTAATGGCAGGAGGGATGGATTACGGCGGGGGGGTATTCCAAAGCCCCAACATCATAGATGAGAAGGAGCATTCTGGGTTCCCTGTTCTCTTCCCAGTGCCTGTCTTCCTTCTTGACGCTGCTGCCTGTCCACCAATTAGATCCTTGGTGGCCTGTCCAAATTGGTGCGTTTTGAGGTCAAAGTGAGTGCTAAACCAAAGCAGTGATCCGCTGAAGCTTTCCCAGTTTCGTTGAGATAACAGCAGGCCAGAGCAACTTGTGATCTTATGAGGCAGATGTAGCTCCTCAATCAAGTTAGTGTGTTTGGCCACACAGACTTTTCATACATATCTTTAAATTCTAGCCAAGCAAAATGGGGAGACTCGTTAAGCTCCCGAGAAACTACGATTCAAAACCAGGCACACTGCATTCAACTCGTTAGGTCGCAGGTAAGCTGTAGGGAGAAAATAAAAATTTGTTTTTTTTCTTCTCAGCTCTTGGCTGCTGCTTCACGTCTCACCTGGGGCATCTGTAAGGTTTGGAAAGCAGGAAGCTCTTTCAGGTGATCATTGAACCCCCCTCAGAAGGACCATCTTTATTGACCATATTGGCCATTTTTATGTTGATCTCTTAGATATCCTAATTCTTTAACCCTATTGAATGGGACAACGGAGATACAATGTGTGCACAATGACAAACTTAAGATGATTGTCACTCAGATGAGATGGAAAGGAAGGTCAGGGCCTCTTTTTTTTGCTTTTTTTACTTGGGCACGAGGACAGAGTAGTCGGAGCGCATGAACGCGGGCTGCTACCTTTTTTTTATAGCTCCCTGCCAGGACCTGTTAACTTTAGCTTAAATAAAGTTTTGGATGGAGGTGGGCATTTTCTTCTCATCCTCTAACCTGGTTCTATGAGATACATGAAGGTCTGGCTTTGCGGCCTTCTAGCCACTGCCTGCTGTCAAGTGGTCCTTTCTGTAAGCCCCAGTGGAAGATGATGGGCTGCAGGTGGGCCATTAAGCTTGAAAACGGCTCTGGGGGAGGAAGGCCCAAGGCTAGCCCTTCATGACGCAGGAGGGGACATCCAGGCATTTCAGCCTCCACTCGTCGTCTGAAACGATGGAGACTTCCAATATATCTATTGACTGTATATTCAAAGGAAGCCGACCGATGTCTCGATGTGGCTGCCATGTTCTCTTCCCAGGTTCATGAGGAGGAACTTGCCCAAGGCTGCCTTAATTTCCACGGTGTAGGAAATTCCATCCAGATCTACGGCAGAATGTGCTGGTGGCTCGGTTGCGTTTTTTTATTTTTAATTGCTGGGTTTTTTTGTTTTTTCCTGAACGGCCATATTGGAACTGGTCACTGCTACGTATCTGGATCACTGTGGGCGCTAAGTAGAGTGGAGGGAGGAGACTTCTTGAGGCATCGGAGCATCTCACGAAAGGACACCTCCAACCCAAAGGAGTCCAGCCTTATTCAGTGGGGCAGAGTCCGCCTTCCCCGTTCTTGCCTTTGGGAGTTGCCACCGGGCTGCTCCAGATGGCGCTTTAGGAGGCAGGCACGAGGAAGCGACTTCGCACCTCCTTCGGCCAAAATTTAGACCACACCAAAGGGTATATTGCGTTATTTGAATGCTTGTTACTTTTTTCTTTCTTTTTTTTAAAAAAAACACACGCATAAGACCATCTCCATGAGGAATGGAGGAAGGAAGGTTGTGTTTTGGCATTCCGCTTCAGTGAGGAGAGGTGTTTTTTTTCCCCCCTTCGTATATCTGCTCTTCTAGTTGGTGCAAGGGGGGGGCAGGTAGGAGATGGTGCCTTGGGGAGACTGCTTTGAATGGCTGGATGCATCTGCTTACGTCCTGAGGTGTTTTTTTTTTCTTTTGAAAAAAAAAAAGAAACTAATGCTGCAGAGAATGAGGCTCTCTTTTAAAAAAAAAAATTAAAAAATGACCTACTGTGACCTGCATCTGGAATGTTGATAATTTGGGCCTGTTCGTACCTTGATTTTTCACTTTTAATTCTCTGCGAAGAGACTATACTGCTTGACGGTTTTCTAGGTCAGGCTTCCATTTGAAAAGAAAGCAAAGTAGGGCAGACCTGTGTATAGAACATGAGTGGAAAAGTCTCCATGGGGAGCAAAGGTCTTTTCGGCATGATTTCACTCACCTTTAACAATTTCCTGAATAGACATGCGGAAATGATCACTTTGAGTCCAATGTGGTCCCCTTCAGAACCATTGTACTCCATTTTATCTGGATGGGGAGAGGGTGTAATGGAAAATTGGATTATTATTTTTTTGGCAGGTGATTTTAATCCCAACTTTCAAGATTTGCTGGATCCTGGGTAAAAAAAATTGCCCTTTTTAAAACTAGAAACAGCAAGAGAGCTGTTCTTACCTTTAGTATTATGTTCTGGGACTCAGCCTCGATGTCTCGGTTTGCAAGTATGTTGCCATCTCCTTTCAGTAGAAGGCAGCTACTGAACTTATGGAGGAAGGGAAGGGAAAATGGAAATCTCTTTTGGGGTTCCCTCCTCCTTTCACTTCTGTCCTCTGGTGCTCAGTCAGCCAATCAATCAATCAATCAGGGAAATGAAAATAGGAGGACAGAGATAAATCCTTTTTTTCCCCCTTGAATCCTCAGTTCTGTGTAACTTAATCCACACCGTCTATAGCCCAAACTCTCTCCTTTGGCCTCCTGCCCTTATTAGTGTTTTGTCCTAGGTTACAGTGAAATGATCATGTTTCCCAGTCCAGTCTGTGATTTTGGGGAAACAATTGGGAGAAGCTCAGCGGAGATCCCAGCAGAAAGGAAAACCCACCAGCAGCCACAATTCTTCTCCCTTTCTGTTCCTGAAAAAATATCACTGCTGAAAATTCCAGCTGAAAAATAAGTTGTCACTACATCTGGGTGTTTGAATCAAGGTTGTCTGACGGAGAGACGCTAATTTTATGTTCACTAATTGGTGAGAAGAGCTGAAAGAAGCAAACATGAAAAAAAAAGTTATTTTCCACAATAAAATAAAAGCCGTTCCTTTTCAGACAGCCTGTGTAATTAATTGACCTCGTGCAGCAATTTATTGCGTTCACAATGCTTTCAGTGAAATTTGACAAAGGGGAAGGGGGCACAACGTCGTCTCTTTAGAGGCCTCGACCCCCATTGGTTACCCTCCGCTTGAACCAGGAATCACTCCTGGCATCGAAAGTGGCATTGGGTCTTTCTAGGAACATCGAATATATATTTACATCAAATGGGATCAAGACCCTTCTTCTCTCTGTTGTTCCAGAGTGCAGGATATGGGATAATGGGTTTAAGTTACAGGAAGACAAATTCCAATTGTTTTTCACTGTAATGTTTTTTCAAGCATTTTGATAGGGCTAACTAGTCAAAGAAGCAGTGGACAATCATCTCTTGAGGATGCTTTAGAGAGTGGTGGTGAACCTATGGCACGCGTGCCAGAGGCGGCACTCGGAGCCCTCTCTGTGGGCACACACACCGTCCCAGCCCCGCCTCCTCCCACGGCCTCCTCACCAGCAACCCCCCTGGAGTAGAGTCGCCCCCGGGCGTGGCCCGCGCGAAGCAGCACAGCCAAGGACATGGTAGCCAGACAGCGGGGACAAGACTCCGCCCTTGCGCCCCATCGCACGCAGATGATGATGCGGGGCACGGATGGAGGGTGTGGCCACCATGGTGCTGCTGGACTGCCTGGGTGATCTTTGGCGGGCCATGGAGGGGGTGGGTGGCCTAGCGGGCAGGGCAGAGCAGGGACGGGGTGGTGGTTTGGGGGCACTCGGTCTCTAAAAGTTTCGCCATCACTGCTTTAGAGTTTGGGTTGCACTGAGCAGAGGGCTAGACTCAATGGTCCAAGTGTTCTAATTCTTCGATTCCACCTCCAGGTTTATGAAGATAGGTCAGGAGGAATCAGGGGAATTCTGGGAGCTGAAGTCCACACATCTTAAAGTTGCTGAGGTTGAGAGACTCTGCCCTACAGCAACAAGGAGTGTTCGGTCATGGAAATCTCAGGACCATCACTTTTCCCTGCTGATATTTCCCCAACACTTTTCAAAAGCAATCAACCCTCCCCCCCTTTCTCTCTTTCCAATCCCTGCTTCCTACCTTGCTATCCTGTATTTATGCAAAGCCCTATATTACTATTAGCATTATTATGTAATCCAGCTGTCAAAGCTCCAGGAAGCTTCCTTGCATTTCAGTAGTGATGTGTTTGAACAAAATATATGGAAGGACGCATTAGCACACCAATGATTTCTTCTTTTCTGGGCAGCTGCTGTTGCTTTGTTAAGCAAAAAAAAAGAGATATCTTCTATCTCAAAACCGCTTAGATTTCCTCCAACCTCTTAATTGGTGGGGATATGCAGTTTGCTGCCTTCGCAAATTGAAAAATTATTGCTTTCTGAAATTCCCAAATTTTAAGCTGCTCAGGTTCTAGGCACTTTTTTTAATTAGCATTTATTTAGAACGAATGTCGCTATTTATTTTGGTATTGCAAATGCAACACAATTGGTTAGCTTTTTGTGGGATTATTTCTTGATTATTCAATTTCAAATGGAACAATCCAGATGCTGCATTTGTTTGGCTTCTGATATTTTTTCTCCAGATGTTTTTTTTTTTTTAATTATTTGCAGAACCCTGTGGAGCAGCAGCAACTGGTAAAAGGATACTAGTGCAAGCTACTAGTGGAGGATTGCCATACTTTCTTTCTTACTGATTTTTCAGGAAAAATACCACTGTGGCACTGCTTTCAAGGCTCTCAGAAAGTGCCTTAGCCTTATATAAATACGGATGTGGGCATTGCGTATTAAAAAATTGGCAATAGGCTAATATACTCTGAAAAGAACATCCGAAGGACGAGTAGTTGTGCAATGCTGATTGATTTTTTATCCTCAGGCATTTTTACTCTGCCAGGTGGCAGGTTCAAGCTGATTAACAATTAAACTGAAGAATAGTTTACAAATCCTGTGTCAACCAACCGTTTGCAAAAGAGAGAAAATTACTGTTACTTTCTGACAGTACTGAAAAAAGAGAGAATCATATGCCTAAGAAAACACAGGAAAGAACTAAAGTGCACCTCTCTTTTTCCATGTTCACCGTCTCAAACTAAGCCCCCGAGAGAAGTTCTCCAAGCAGATGTTACAATACTTTTTGCTGACAACTAACAATATTTTTGAGAGAAAGAACGTCTAGTTTTGTTTGCTTGTTCTTTTTTCAAACAAGGAGCCTGGATTTCATTTGGAGGGTTGGATAAAAGGTGAATGCCGTGTCTGAAAAGATTGAAAACTACTGGGATATATTATAAAGAAATGGCAAGATTAGACATTCACTAGAAATGAAGCCATACTCTTCCATTCCGCTCACTAACCTAAAACAGCTGCATTTCAGAAGATTGCTCCTATGTGGGATCTGGGCTTTCTATGGGCAACTGATTCTCCACTGGATCATTGCTATGACCTGAACGGGACAGGCTCTGAATATACGAGGGCAATTTGGAAATAAACCCCCGTTTGGTTATCAATGACAGACACTCGCAGATGCAGAACTTTTATTATACACATTAGAAAACTACAACATTGCATTACTTTTTGGCATAATCGCCATTCAAACTGAGGCACTTGTCATAACATCTTACAAGGTTTGAAATTCCTTAGTAGTCGATCGGCGCCAAATCCAGGCTATGGGGGGAGGGGTTTGATCAAAAACCTCCCAACAGAACTGCTTCAAAAGTTCTTGGGTGCGTCTAGC
The DNA here is from genome assembly GCF_001527695.2 of Protobothrops mucrosquamatus. Lineage (NCBI taxonomy): Eukaryota > Metazoa > Chordata > Lepidosauria > Squamata > Viperidae > Protobothrops > Protobothrops mucrosquamatus. The sequence continues at coordinate 583,807 of NW_015387011.1, read as the reverse complement.
GGTGCGCGGGTGAGCATTATCGTGAACCAACACCACACTGGAAGTGGTGCCATAGGAAATCCCACCAAATGTGAAGATGCCAAAGGAGTACTGCTAGTGAAGTTCATGGAGGGCGGTTCGACCATCAATTCAGAAGTCTACTGTGAAATGTTACAAAAACTCAGACAAACCGTCCTTAACAAGCGTCGGGGCATGCTGACTTCCGGTGTGGTGTTGGTTCACGATAATGCTTGCCTGCACACCGCTAGACACACCCAAGAACTTTTGAAACAGTTCCATTGGGATGTTTTTGATCACCCTCCCCCATAGTCCAAATTTGGTGCCAAGCAACTACTACTAAGGAATTTAAACCATGTAAGACGTTATGACAAGTGCCTAAATTTGAATGGTGATTATGTCAAAAAGTTATGTAATGTTGTCGTTTTCTAATGTGCAGAATAAAAGTTCTGTATCTGCAAGTGTCTGTCATTGACAACCAAACAGGTTTATTTCCGAATTGCCCTTGTATATTGAGGAGACCAAGACATTTCTCATTTCCTTTTTTGAGTGCTATTACTTGTAGAGCATACTTGTGGTGACTTCTTATTCCCCTAGCCTTTCCTATCCAATTGGATGTCCTCTGGATTTTCATTTTTACACTTACCATTAGTAGGACTTGTTGAAGTTAATGGAGTGAAAACATACAGATCAGCCTTCCTTAACTGCTGTTCTTCAGATGTGCAGACTTCAACTGCGAGAATTTCTAGCCAGCAAGACCATTGCTAAATTAAGGCTATATGTATATCTGGAAGTTGCCAGATTGGAGAAAACTAATCTGGACTACAAAGGGAAGAGTGGTAATCCTCCAAATAAAGAGGCCCAGCTCTTTGGCTGCCACAGTTAATTACTGGTAAGGACTGTAGTCCAGATCAAGAGAGCAACAGATTTCTTTCCCTTAATCATAGAGGGTACCAGTTGATCTACAAGTAGTCCTCAGTTAATGACTGCTCAGTTTAGCCACTATTCAAATTTACAGCAGTAACTTTACAGCTTTACAACCAATCTTCCAACTTAATGACTGTCTCAGTGTCCACAATTGACATCATCATCATCCAGGTACTTCACAACTGGTACACATTTATGATGGTCGCAGTGTCCCAAAGTCATGGGATAGCCATTTGTGAGTTTCTGATAAGCTTATGTCCCTTTTTCTGATAGGAAATCTTGATTTTAGAGCAATTGTCCATTGTTACACAGATTCATGCACATTCCTTTAATGGAGTTACATATGTGTTATCAAACTCTTGTTGACCGTTAGTGATCATACAGACAGTCGCTGCGGTCAAGTCCGTCCATCTTGCGGCTAGTCATCCTCTTCCACCATTATTATGTTATTATTGTTTGTCACAGTCAACCAGATGCTCAGACTGGATTTGGCATTTTTGTCCATCTACTGAGTTCTTCCCAAGGAAGTGGGATAGGCAGATGTGGATGTCTGACGGTGTTACATTATTATTACTAGTATTCAAACTTGCATGTTGCCTGACTCTCAATGACTCTGGAGGAAATTACAATAAAATCAATGCAACATAACAAATAAAGATAAAAGGTAGCAAGCATGATGAAGTGAGGGCCTTGTTCCCCTCAGGAAAGGCCTAGGCAAACAGATGTTCTAGCACAGGTGATGTTACCTAGTTTGGGTAATGAAACATCTGCAAGAAAACAAGCTCAGAGAGCACCAAGGACCTCCCTAGATTTTCAGGTCTTTGCAAATGTTCCAAAATAGAATAATTTGAGTCTGGTCATTTGTGCTTTGAGTAAGAAGTATGGGTTGATTTATTCTATGATACACTTATCTTGACTTTTCATGGTATTCTCAGGAATCTTCTCCAACGTGAAAGTTCAAACTACTTGTTCCTGTTTCCTCAAAATCCAAATTGCATTTACAAAGAGAAAACCACTCCTTGTACCATTCTGATTTTTGCAGGTATAGACACATTGTGGCATTTGAATATTTTTTCCAAAAAAATATTTTATTGCTATGTACCTAATCTGTGACATATTTCTCAATTTCTGGTTCCTTTTCTGTAGATAGTCAAACTTACAGAAGAGAATATTAGTAGCTCAGAGTTGAACTGTGTGGTCCTTAGTGCTCTCTGAGCTTGGTTTTCTTGTAAACATTCCATTACCCAACTAGGTAACATCATCAGTTCTAGTAGAGAGTGGGATTTGCTGTCATTTTATAAACTAGTGGCTTGCCCTGTCAGTTTGGAAATAAAACATCTACAAGAAAACAACCAACCTCAGAGAGCACCAAGGTATTCCATAGCCAAACTTAAAAAGCAGAAAATATCCACCACTGATACACACACACACACAAGTATTTAATATTGGACTAGAACAGGGCTTTTCAACTGGTGGTACTTTAGCACCTGGCAGGTAGTACACGACCCCTAGCCAAGTGTAGTGGGGGAGCTAAAGTGGTGCCGCACAGGCCTGGAGGAGACCAGCTGGAGCTGCAGGGCTCGGCAGAAGCCCCAGGATCTGTGCACGCGACTGCATGCTGGTTGGAGCTTCCAGCACACCCAGAAGAGAAGAGGAGGAAGGCAGAGAGAGGAGAAGCTATAAAAGGAGGTTTTGGCGGGAGAGAAAAAAAACATGGAGAAAGAGAGAGAAGAGGCTTTTGTTAGCAAAGTAGTGAGGAGAGAGCGAGAGAGCGGCCTTTGTGAGCAAAGAGTAAGTGAAAGAGCGAGCAAGGGGCTTGTGCAAGCAACGTGTGAGTGAATGGAGTGAAGCTTGTACGAGCAACGTGTGAGTGAATAGGAGCGAGAAGCTTGTGCGAGCAACATGTGAGTGAATGGGAGCGAGAAGCTTGTGCGAGCAACATGTGAATGGGAGCAAGAGAAGGTTGTGCAAGCAATGTGTGAATGAATGAGCAAGAAGCTTTTGCGAGCAACGTGTGAGTGAAAGAATGAGAGAAGCTTTTGCTAGCAAAGGGTGAGGGAGGGGGGTTGAGAGAGAAGGATGAGAGAAAAAGGGAAAAGGGAGAGGGAGAAGGGAAAAAGAAAAGAAAAGGCATTGACTTCTGAGTTCCACTGTTGCAGTAGGAAGGAATCATTAACATTGAACCTCAACTTTTTACTTTCCCATAATATTATAAATTAGCCATTTCTATAACAACAAATGAATCTATCCAGTAAAGCCCCAAATCCCCCCTTCTTTTTTTTTAGTCATCAAGTTTTTGACAACTTGTTAAGCACCTAAAAGTGGTACAATATATGAAAAGGTTGAAAAGCCCTGGATTAGAAGACCACCAAGGTCCCTTTTGTTCACTGTGCTCCTTGATTCTCATTACCAGTATTTGCAGATACTTTGCATTTTCAGCTATTGAGAATAGTGTCATTAGCATAAAACAGGTTCCTCCAGTTTTAAAGCCACACTCATCTTCTTTTAATTGATCTTTTCTCAATATATATTCAGCATAAAGGTTGAATAAATGAGAGAATATGCAGCCTTGTCTCACATCCTTTGGTGATGAAAAACCAGCCTGTTTTGCTGGCATTCTATCCTATGTATAGGTCCATGAGAACAATGAAATCTTCTAGGATTTACATTTTCCTAAGGACATTCCAACTAACTGACACAAGGAAAGGCCTTTGTGTAATCAGTGAAGCACATATTGACTTTTTGTTTGTTTGTTATTCGTTGACTTTTTCAATTATCCAGCATGCATCAGCAATAATGTCTCTTGTTCTTTGGCTTTATATAAAACCAGGTTGAGCATAGCTCTTTCCATTAAATCTCTAATCTGTGTTGAATTTTCATAAGCATTGTTTTGCTAGTATTTCGAATTAAGGCTATTGCATGACCGTTTATACACTGCGTTAAATCTCCTTTTTATGAAATTGCTATGTAGGCTGATCTCTTCTAATCTGTTGGCCATTGTGTCATTCTTTAGATTTCCTGGCCTAGTTTGCTTTTTTTCTGTTGTTTGCCATATTTCTGTAGACATTTCATCAACTCCTAGAGCCTTCTGAATTAGTAATGACCAGTTCTGAATGTATCTTCTACATTAGAGGTTAGTGTAAACAGTGTAACTAAACTCTGGACCTTACCAGTGAGAACTTCAAAGTAATTTCCTGAAAAGGATGGGTCATATGCTCAAGATCATATCATGAAAAATAATTGGCTGTTTTTTCCTGCTTGTGCTTGATTTTTATCAGCTGATGATCTGTTACACAATCAATCCTTAGTCATGTCTTTGCTGTTATTACTGAACTCTTTCATCTCCCTGTGGTAATAATAAAATCAACCTGATTATACGCCATCTGGTGATATCCATGTGAGGGAAGTTAGCCCAGAGAAGGAAATATTAAAAAGGCAGGAAAATATATTTTTCACCAAAAGGATTTTTAAAAGCATTTTTTGAAAAGCAGAAACCAAACCTGGCCCCAAATTTCTTTGCCCCAAGCAGTAGCTAGCCCTATACAAATGCAGATGTAAAACCATCAGGAAGGTTGGAGCCAGGGAGCTCAAGAAGACAAATAGAAAATCTGCATACCCCACCCAAACTCTAGGAGTCATTAGCCCCATCACCAGGGAAGCAGGAGATGACTTTTGGGACATAATAGGACTAACCATTACCATCAAGTAATACCAGAGAGGCGGGGTGTATGGGGTGTTCAGGGAGGGGTAGCACCTCTGGTGGAAGGCATGTCGTGCCCTTTTTTTAGGGCAGCTCGTACACCTTTGGTCCCCACCTGACACTCAGCTCTCACCTGTGGCTCCTAGTAGCTGTAACATGCGCAGCGGCCATGTAAAGCCAGAGATGCAAATGCTGAAGCAATAGTGTCCACTTTTCTCTGTTCAGTATGTGGCAGAACATTCTGTGCTAACATCGGTCTCATCAGCCATCTACGGACACACCGCTGATGGCCCATAATCCATAAGCTGTCAAGGTCTTCATCGAAATCGATGGACGAACAACAACCAGAGAGGCACACCTGGGCTCAGGTCAGAATACGTGACACAGGAAATAGCCTCAAAGTTCATGCCATAGGAACAGGAAAACTTCCAAACAAAAAGCTAGAGAGGGTATAAAAAGCTACTGCCCATGTGGTCCTTTCTTCTTCTCTCCTCTGCTCTTTCCTGAAGAACCATCTTTCTGCTTCTGCAATAAACTGTAACCATCTTCCCAAAGCAATCGCCATGTTGCTTATTTAATAATAATAATAATGATACTATTCCCGGCTTGGATGAACCAGGATGAAGACTTACTTCTGACACATGTATATAGACACAATTTGGGTTGTTTGAAGACTGTTAGTAATAAATTGGATTGGCAGAAAGTGGTAAGTCACTCTCCGGTTTAATTTTGGTTACCTAGGCCATATAGTCCAACTACTTTCCTCCTAAATATTTCCAACTTCAGTATTCCAGTACCAGAGCATAAGCTGGAGAACCTGCTTATATTTTTTGCTGCTTTCAGATTGAACTTGATAAACTAATCAGCCTCCTTCTCTTCTGCATCAGTGGTTGGAGCATAAACTTGGATAAAGATAATATTAAAGGATTAATCACAAAGTCTAATTAATTATCACTGACTGAGTTGTATCTAAGTGCTATCTTTGCTAAGAAAGGGGGGTGGGTGTCAGAATATATTTGAGCTTTATTCCTGGATGTTCAGAACTATGTTACCCCAGTTCATAAAGAATTATATCCATCAAAATCTAGAACTGTGCAGATATTTAAATATTCCCACTCTGTGCAAATCTTATTTAGGACAAAACTCAAGGCAATAGATGTGATTATAAAGACACAGATATATTCCAAGCCCTGGTGATTTTTCATCTTTCTGTCCAAATTGGATTTTTTTTTAAAGTTGCTAGTTGTTTCTTTTTTAAAAAATCAAAACATGTTGTCTTTTGGCATATGGTTATTCCAGCTGAATCCTGGGGAAGCAATACACATACAGAGTGAGGGAAGTTAGCCCAGAGAAGGAAATATTAAAAAGGCAGGAAAATATATTTTTCACCAAAAGGATTTTTAAAAGCATTTTTTGAAAAGCAGAAACCAAACTTGGCCCCAAATTCATCTCTTTGCCCCAAGCAGTAGCTAGCCCTATACAACTGCAGATGTAAAACCATCAGGAAAGTTGGAGCCAGGAAGCTCAAGAAGACAAAGAAACTCTTAAGAGTCATTAGCCCAGCCCCAGGGAAGCAGGAGATGACTTTTGGGACATAATAGGACTGAACCACAGATACTAAGGCCTAGAAAAGCACTCAGAGTCAGTTCAAAGTTCATGCCACAGGAAGAGGAAACTATTCCAAACAAAAAGCTAGAGAGGGTATAAAAAGCTACTGCCCATGTGCTCAGCCTCTTTCTTCTCTCCTCTGCTCTTTCCTGAAGAACCATCTTTCAGCTTCTGCAATAAACTGTAACCATCTTCCCAAAGCAGTCGCCATGTTGCTTATTTAATAATAATAATAATAATAATGATGATAATATTCCCGGCTTGGATGAACCAGGATGAAGACTTACTTCTGACAACAGAGAGACAGCTGATTTGCCATTGCAATGAACAACAGGTTGCATTTCTGTCTCTACAGGGTTTGCAAAAATTGAGTGCTAATCAGCAAGCCCAGCAATCACTCTGGGTTAATTGTGCATCCAACACCTCAGAATTCTCTAATCGCATGCAGGTGTTCAATGGCAAATGACAGTCTCTCACAGGAAATGTTGCAAATACGCTTCTTTTAGGTTATGAGAAATGGTCATAGGGGAGAGGAGTAGAGGAAAACGTCCATCTCTCTGTCTTCTGATGGTCCAATTAGCAAAAAGAAGGACTTGTCGTCAATCATGCGCCTTCAAAAAATTTCCCCTCAGTATATCAGCTATGAACCACAAGGATCTCTGCCATTTGACAGTCAATCACCAATTCAAACTAACAATTCAGTCCATCACCAATTCAGATCCACACTGTATCGAACCCACTGAGGAGCTGGCACTTGGGTCTGATGACAGCTGGGAAGTATGAAAATAGTTAAATAGACTGTGCACAGGTATGTGGGAAGTCAGCCCCCCCCCCCCAGAGAAAGGAAATATTAAAAGGGCAGAAAAATATATTTCCTAAAAGGATCTTAAACAGGCAGAAAAGCATGCCCAGTTTTTCTTAATAGTCCCAAGTCTCCCTTCCCCAAGCAGAAACCAGCTCTGTGGAAATGTAAATAATCCAGGAAGGTTGGAGGCTCCCAGCTAGAAGCTTAGGAAGACAAAGTCACCTAAAATTTACATATCCCACCCAAACTCTAAGACAGGACATAATAGAATTAACCCACAGATGCCAAAGGGCACACCCAGACTCAGGTCAAAATACATGACACAGGAAATACAAAGCCTAAAAAAGCAACAGGAAACAACCTCAAGAGCCCCAGAGGGTATAAAAACCCACTCCCTACATGTGCTGTTTTTTTCTTCCAGAGCCATCTTTCTGTCTGGCTCTCCTCTTCAATAAACTGCAACCTTCTTTCTAAAGCAGTCGCCATGTTGTTTATTCCCAGCTTGGACTGAACCATGATGAAGACTTTTCCTTCAACAGGTACAAGATCCAGAGACATTCTGAACAAATGGGGCTATCCAATGGCTTCTGTTCTTTGCGATTGTGGTGACATGCAGACAACACATATGGCAGTGATGGCGAACCTTTTAGAGACCGAGTGCCCCAAAACCGCCCCCCACCCCTGCTCCGCCTCCCGCCCTGTCTGCTCTGCCCCCGCCCGCCCCCTGCCCCACCCACTCGCAGGGCCACTCACCACGTCCATGGCCCGCTGCAGATCGCCCAGGCAGTCCTGCAGCGCCATGGCAGCCACGCCCTCCACCCACACCCCTCAGCATCATCTGCACGCTATGGGGTGCGAGGGCGGAGTCTTGTCCCTGTTGCCCGGTTATGTACTTGGCTGTGCTGTTCCGTGCGGGCCATGCCTGGGAGCGACTCTGCTCCAGGGGCTGCTGGTGAGGAGGGGCCGTGGGGGAAGGCGGGGCTGGGGCAATGGCGCATGTGCCCACAGAGAGGGCTCCAAGTGCTGCCTCTGGCACACGTGCCATAGGTTTGCCACCACTGACATACGGTATACCTGCCCTTTGTGTCCTGATCGGTGTATACTTGAGGACCTCATGGCAGTGGGACAGAACACAATGTTGCTAGCTTCTGGACAAGATCTGTTTAATTTGTCCATAGTTTAATCTTGTATTTTATATTTTAAGTCATATAGTCTGTCTTATTTTAATTGTGATGCTTCTGACCCAAATAAACAAACCAATTCAAAAGAAGCTGCCTTCAGAAAGTATGAAGAAATGGGACCCTTGAAAAATAAGAGGGAGACCTTTGCAATTGGGGACTGTTTGTGATTCTTAACCCATCGAAATGTATACACCTCTACTGAGCAATCTCTTCCAGTCCGCCCTCCTCCCAAAAACTATCTAATAAACTTGAATGCTTAGTAATGGCGCAATCCTACCACATAGCTAAATGAAAAAAGGGGGAGGGGGAATAGCAGGCGGCTCAGCCCCGTATAGACGAGTTGGCCCTTTGCAACTCCGAGCATACGACTTGGGGGGGGGGGTCATCGGAGGAAATACCCCCAAATTTAAGGGGATTCGGTACAAAGGGAGCAGACAGCGCTGCTCTTTAAACTTAGTTCAGAGCTATAGTTGAAAAACATCGCTGAAACTGATATGCACTTCCAAGCAAGCGTGATATATGCCAGGAAAGCCTAAACTTTGGAAAAGTTGGAAGGGGCCCCAAATCTTCACAGGCCCTCGAGCACCCTAAGGCAGTGGTTCTCAACCTTTTTAATGCCGTGACCCCAACCGATCGTAAGTCGAGGACTAAACCGGTTGTAAGTCGAGGACTAAACCGGTTGTAAGTCGAGGACTACCCAACCGGTCGTAAGTCAAGGATTTTCCCTGCCCGGGAGTGCCACGCATGTGTGGTTCCGCCCCCTGCGCCGGCCGAGGCGTAGCTGGCAAGCAGCAGAGACGGAGCAGGCCGACCACCAGCTGGCCCAGCCCAAGGGAGGTAAGGCACCTGCCGGAAAAGGGGGGAAAAAATGGCGGACAAAAAAAATGGCGGACAAAAAAATGGCGGACAGCCTTGCTTGGTGACCCCCGTGAAATGGTCGATCGACCCCAAATGGGGTCCCGACCCACAGGTTGAGAACCACTGCCCTAAGGGCAGGTGATGGGCAGCTCGCAGGATCCTATGACTCGAGCACGTGGGAGACACGGAGGCTTCTTGCTTGTTGACGCTACGCCCTCTGCTGGGGGAAGGCTGGAATGGCAACCGGTTAAGTGACTGGATGAGTGAAGTGCAGTTTGGCTGTTCACCTATTAAAAGTTTGTTCCCGGGAATCTGGACGGATTATTCACTTGGATCTCTTCAAATATACTTGTTTCATTCAACCCACGTGCACACACATAGATGTGTTTCTTTCTGCCACCTAATATGGTCTCAGGTATTTTTGAAATCTTTTCCCTGCAGGCTGTTCAGTAGGCTCGTCCTTTCTCGACTTGTGGTTCCCAAAATGTGATCGCCCGGAGCTCAAATCATCTGCCAATGCCAGCCATGCTCTTTGTCTCCCGATTCCTGTATTTATTTATTGCATTAAAAAAAAACCTCGCAAATGAATCGGAGTAAAATTCTGTGCACAGCCAAAACCATCTGTTTATATTTTCTCAGATTACTTGCATCGGGTTTATCAGTCATGGTTGGGCTGTGAGTTGGTTTTAGAATTAGAAAATATAAACTGTATCGCTGTAGGAACAGGCGTGGATTAAAAAAAAAATAAAGGAAATGAAACAGGAAAAAAAAACAACCCAGCACTTCCTACTAACGAAATATATAGGAAACGACCCAAACCAGCTGCCATGTTCCTTCGATAGCTCAGCTGGTAGAGCGGAGGACTGTAGAGGCTTACTAGAGTCAGTCATCCTTAGGTCGCTGGTTCGATTCCGGCTCGAAGGAGATTTTTTTTTTAAAGCCTTATTTTTTATTTCTTGATCGAGCAAAGCAGTAACCGAGCACTTTGAATAGGTTTCGCTTTTCTACCCTTTGCCCCTTTGCAACATTTTAAAATTAAAAAAGTATGATATGCTGGATTAGGCGCCACCTATTTCTGAAAGATGCGTTTTGATAAAATGAGACCTTTGTTTCTATGTTTTCTCAGCCTGATCTTCGCGCGTTGTGATCTGAGTTTATGCTTATTTTGAAATAAAAAACAGTTGGAGCGCGACTGATTTTTGCTCACACATGAGAACGAAGAAAACGAACGTAAACCGCAAGCCAGTTTGTAAAAAATAAAATAAAATTGCGGCTCTAGCTCTAAACGGGCTTCGTGATTGGCTCCTACAGACGGGCATGAGCCTTCCTATTGGATGGAACGCCGGGGGTTGAACCTGGCCCAAGGAAGTTCGTCCAGTCATCTGCAGGCGGAACCCAGTTGCAAACTGAAATCTCTGACACGCAACCTATTCATACGTGCTTTATAAAATGCAGGCCCTATGGAGTCCACGTCACAGTAGTCCTGGAGAGGTTGAAAGCTTGCAGGCACTTCTGGGGCCTTGGCTTGACCTAATGAAGTTATTACCTCTCTGGTAGTTTTTGATATGGATTTTGCTTTAGAATGAGGATTTGTTTCGCTTTAGCCTTAAGTCGGAAATCTGGTGACACCTTTTTCGACTCACAAAATTTATTCAAAAGCATGAACTTGCATCCAACTTCATCAGATACATTTCAATACAATTTTGCCACCATAGACTAACATGGCTGTCCACCTACAGCAGCGGTTCTCAACCTATGGGTCGCGATCCCATTTGGGGTCGATCGACCATTTCCCTGGGGTCGCCAAGCAAGGCTGTCTGCCATTTTTTTCCCCTTTTCCGGCGGGTGCCTTACCTCCCTTGAGCTGGGCCAGCTGGTGGTCGGCCTGCTCCGTCTCTGCCGCTTGCCGGCTACGCCTCGGCCGGCGCAGGGGGCGGAACCACGCATGCGCGGCGCTCCTGGGCAGGGAAAGTCCTCGACTTACGACCGGTTGGGTAGTCCTCGACTTACGACCGGTTTAGTCCTCGACTTACGACCGGTTTAGTCCTCGACTTACGACTGGTTTAGTCCTCGACTTACAACCAGTTGGGGGTCGCGGCATTAAAAAGGTTGAGAACCACTGACCTACAGTGTCTTAAATGTCATAACAAGCCATAGTCAAAAGAATGAAGTTTGTGTCCTCACATCTAAACTGCACAACCATTGTGTCTTGCCATTTGTGTGAGGCAAATTTCACCATTTTGAAGTTACTATGGCTACTGACACTGCTATGAATTTACAGCTCATTTAAGACTTAAAGGAGAAATAAATCCTTTGTCTGCCTCCCCATGTTTTCTGTGATTATTGTCCAGTTAATATTTGTGTTTTGAATAGTATGACGACTGGGGCACACGTAAGATTTAATTTTGTTGAGTCATATTACAAAAAAATATCCAATATTATTAAGAGTTAGGGATACATAACATACCACAATCAAAAGGAAAAAGCTTCTGGACGTTCTTTCTTTTTCTGTGTAATTTCTGAAAAAGATACAGCTGCTTTAAAGAACTACAAAGGTGCTATATAAGCCACTTGCTGGCTATAAATCTGAAATACAGTCTAAGGAATTTAGGATAGCATTCAAGGATTGTGGGTCTCTCCTATAACCTGTTGGATTAGCTTGTTATTGGACTGGAAAATGGATTGTGACTGAGGGGGCAAAGCTTTTTCATACATTCTAATATAGAGCCAGTATATTTCCATCATTGTCCATTTTTACCAATTGTATCTACATTTAAAACCCCCAGCCTTCTCTTTCTTTTCCGTCTGCTGCCACTTAGTGGCCATTTTGAGGTAATTTCTGTTCAGAGATGCTGCTCTATGCAATAATGGAAGCATGTGTGTCTACAATATACAGCCTCTAAACACTCAGATAACCATTCAAAGGCAGTAAAATACCCAAATGTATACACTGGTGAAAGCCTAGGCTTAGACTAATTCTCTCTCAGCAGTCAAGCTTTGTCAAGTTAATCTAGCATGGTGCCTTTCATCTCTTATATTTTCCATTTGCAATTTAGGAAAAAGTGGACACTGCTGATAATACTTTTGTGTGTGTGAAGGAAAAATTGAGACTCCACCTCCAGAATGTAGCGCCTTGTCCAATTTGGACGGGTAGAAGATCAAATTTTTATGCAGTTTTCTTAGATTTTTATCTTAGCATTCCTTCTGACTACAAAGTCCTTGCTTTCCAGATTGCAAGGGATAAGTTGTGATGAATCAGCATCAGAGAAAATGCATTCTGCCCATGTTCATGGTGATGACACATATATCCCAGGCTTGAATATTCTTAGTCCAGAAGAATCATTCTACAATATCCAAGCAATGGGTGGAAAGAAAAATGGGATGCACTGATAAATCTTCAGGTGAGTTGCAGTAAGTCAGCAAGGTCTCCTGACTCCCAGTGTTTTCACAATAGTGAGAATAAAATCACTTTCTTCCTCCTAAAATAAAAATCTGAAACCAAAAATGCTTGGGGCTAAAGAGGAGAGAATTTGCATAGGAGGTTAGTTCAGAGAACAAATTTTGGGGCTGAATGGTGAGAATGGCCGAAAAGATCATTGGCAGTTCCCTCCCTCTCATCCAGGACATAGCACAGAAGCACTGCTTGAGCAGGGGCCGTAAGATTATCTGGGACACTACACATCCTCTTCACAACCTGTTTTCCCTGTTACCTTCTGGGAGGAGGCTTCGTGGTATCCGTAGCAGAACATCCAGATTCAGCCATAGTTTCATTCCATACAGCATTAACCTTGCGAACTCTCAAGCTTCCTCCTTTCATAATATATTCAAGATGGACAATATTTAATATTTATTATTGCTATGTATATGTAGGGATGTGGGTCTATACATATGTTGTTCATAGTATGTTAAGTGTGTGTCATGTATGTGTTTCACTTTGAGAGCGGGCAACTAAATTTCACTTTTGATGTGTGCCATTGTGCCCACAGTATAAAAATGACAATAAACATGTGTCCAAATAAATCCTTTTTCTGCTAATCTGTCTTCAATGTCTGCCAGTATTTTGCATCCAGTTTCAGTGTCTGCAGTTCAAAGTTTTAATGACTAAAACTAAATGGGATTTAGTGACTCAATCCCTGATGACTTGGTTCAGGCCATGTAGCTGGTTGGATTTTAATTTAAGAGATTAGATCAGGAGTCTTCAACTTGGCCCTTTTATGACTTGTGGACTTCAACTCCCAGAATTCCTCAGCCAGTGTGCCTGGCTGAGGAATTCTGGGAGTTGAAGTCCACAAGTCATAAAAGGGTCAAGTTTGAAGACCCCTGGATTAGATTAATTTAACCATTGTTTGTAACCTATGATTTAAGTCTTACAGGTGTAAGTAAAGCCAGCTACTGTTGCTTGGTCAAATCATGATGAAATAAATCATTGCTTAACATAATGTTTGAACTCAGTCAATGAATGCTGGCAACTTTCTAGCTAGAAAGGTGAGAACTCCTGTTCTTGAATTCATATCCTTTTTTTTCTTTCATTAGTTTGAATTATTATTTATTTGGCTGATATGCCACCTTTTGTAGAGGAGCTCTTTTTTTTCCCCTGCAGCACCAACCTTGTGGAAGAAGTTGGGCTGAGCAGTGACCAGCCCAAAGTCCTCCAGTGAGCTTCTGTCACTGAAAGGGGACTAGGACCTGGTCTCCCTCCTTCTAGTCCAAATCTTAACCCACCATACCAGACTGGCTCTCAAAATATTTTGCTGTGTTTTGAACCAGCAACCTTGTACATAAAACACAACGTTCCTTGTCACTGTGCTGCTTTAATACTGATTAAATAATTACTGTTTCATTTTATCCCTTTCGTTTAGTTTTTACAGGTACAGTAGTTCTTGACTTACAATGGATCGCTTAGCGATCATTGAAAGTTATGACAGACCCCCCCCAAAAGGTATTTATGACCCAGTTCCAAACTTCTGACAGCACCTGCCCCCCCCCCCCC
>NW_015387011.1:565887-569125 GCF_001527695.2 Protobothrops mucrosquamatus | reverse complement strand
CCCCCCCCCCCCAGCACAGTAATGCATTTTGAGTCCTTCGTAACCAGCCCACAACGGCTGCTGGAATTGGGCATGTATAGTTTAACGAAGAGAAGGACGAGGGGGGACATGATAGCAGAGTTCCAATATCTCAGGGGCTGCCACAAAGAAGAGGGAGTCAAGCTATTCTCCAAGGCGCCTGAAGGCAGGACAAGAAGCAACGGATGGAAACTAACCAAGGAGAGAAGCAACCTAGAACTAAGGAGAAACTTCCTGACAGTTAGAACAATTAACCAGTGGAACAACCTGCCTCCAGAAGCGGTGAATGCGCCAACACTGGAAGTTTTTAAGAAGAGATTGGACAGCCATTTGTTTAAAATGGTGTAGGGTTCCTGCCTGAGCAGGGGGTTGGACTCGATGACCTCCAAGGTCCCTTCCAACTTTATTATTATTATTATTATTATTATTATTATTATTAGACATTTGCAGCATTCTGCAGTGATTTACAATGTTTTCTCCAAAATTCAGCATTTACTTTCAATTTTGGCAACACTCATAGTTAATAATGAAACATCACTGTTGTTAATTGGGACAATGATTCATTATGAAAGTAAGTGCTGGTTTTCAGCAAAACTCTTGCAAAAATGTGGTCATGTGACCGTGGGATGCTGCAAATGCCTGTAAATGCAGCCATGTTGCCAAACATCCACAGTTCAATTATATGACCACTTTGGGGGAGGGGGGGAGGAACTGAGTGTTGGAACTTCAAATCCAGGTCATAAGTATCTCCCAAGTAGGTCTGCTGTAACTTCACACAGTTGTTAAGCAGCCAGTCATAAGTTGAGGACTATTTGTATATTTTTAATCATAAATAAATGACAGTACAGTAGAGCTGCATGTATATATTTGGGACCATTTGGGTATGGAATGCCTGATGGAGCTTGTCTGAGTTTATAAAATATGCTTGACCAACTCAATTAAAGAACTAGCAGATGTATCTGCACAACATGGTGAACTCTGTTTTAGCACAGACTTGTTCTTTGAAAGTCGATTTGCTTGACGCTTCATAGAGTTCAGCGTGTTGTGCGTATTTTGTGTTTACAAAACATTGGTTCATTATGTAATCTAGCAAACTGCTAAGTCTCCAGCAATTCAGTTGGGTAAATAAAGAGGACAATAGACTTAAGCCTGGCTCATCGCCATTTGCTGTGCTTTGTGCCTCAGCAACAACCTCACACTGGGGTGTCTCTGCAGGTCTGAAGGGTAGGAGTGGAGTGCAGGCGTAGCACAAGGCAATACCCAGCTTGCAAGCAGAAGATCCTGCCAAGTGATCTGGACTGGAGAAGGATCTCTGTAGCTGGATCCTTGGTTTATTCTTATTCGTAGAGTCATTCAAAGTCGCACATTCAATCAACGCATATTTGTGTTTGCAGAACCTAGAAATCAATGCTTGAGAAACAGATGGTATGTAGACTTCTGAAATTCCCTCTGAACTTTGGAGGAAACTACCATTTTGAGATAGGAGACTAGAACGAATGAGAAATAGGGATTTTGTTTTTTTTAAAAAAAATCAAACTTGCTTCTTCACTCAGACACAGGAACCTGTCTTGCCCCCTTCCCTTAACTTTACTCCCATTACAACCCTAGAAAGGATTGTCCTTGTTTAACCACACTTTGCTTGTTTCACAGATAAGTTTACATCTCTCAGTAGCAATAAAAGTCAGGTTTTGATTTTAAATGGTTCCATTTCTGAGCTAAACTGAACTGAAAATAGGATTGGGCTGAAACAGATTCAGTCTTTAACCTAAGACAGTGGTGGCGAACCTATGGCACGGGTGCCAGAGGCGGCACTCAAAGCCCTAGGTCTTCAGCTGGGTTTTATAAAACCTTTTCGCTTTAGGCCTCTGCTGTGTGCAAAAAAGAAAAAAGGTTCAATCAATCAGTCAATTTCAACTTCTCGCAGGAAAAAAAGGATCTTGCAAAGTTGGAATTGATTGATTCAACTTTTTAGTCCCACCCAGTTACCACCGCAGCCATACCCAGCCAATGGGCCACACCCAGCCAATGGGCCACACCCAGCCAATGGGCCACACCCACCCAATGGGCCACACCCACCCAATGGGCCACACCCACCCAATAGGCCACACCCACCCAGCACCCGACAATGCATAAGTGGGTTTTGGGTTGCAGTTTGGGCACTCGGTCTCTAAAAGGTTCGCCATCACTGACCTAAGACCACTGTTTACAAAGTAGATCCGATCAAATTAGGTCTTAATGTATCTCCATTGACACAGATCAGTGATCTCAGTCACTTTATAGAATGACTAGGACAGTGATGGCGAACCTTTTAGAAACCGAGTGCCCAAACTGCAACCCAAAACCCACTTATGCATCGTTGGGTGCCTGGTGGGTGTGGCCCATTGGCTGGGTGTGGCCCATTGGCTGGGTGTGGCCCATTGGCTGGGCATGGCTGCGGTGGTAACGGCAGACTGGGTGGGACTAAAAAGTTCAATTAATCAATTCCAACTTTGCAAGATCTTTTTTTCCCCCGCGAGAAGTTGAAATTGACTGATTGATTGAACCTTTTTTTTTTTTGCACACGGCGGTGGAGGCCTAAAGCGAAAAGGTTTTATAAAATCCAGCTGAAGGCCTAGGACTGGGGCGACGGCGCGTGTGCCCATAGAGAGGGCTCTGAGTGCTGCCTCTGGCACCCGTGCCATAGGTTCGCCACCACTGGACTAGGATAAGAAGGAGATGAGGAGCAGGAAGAACTATGCACAGATGCTGTCATTAAATTAGGAGACGAAATTGGCTAAAGCATTTGACAGTGAAGATCCTTGGACAATGGGATAATGAGGAGGGGTAAATAAAATGATTGGGCTGAAAGATAATGAGAAATGATCTTAAAATGTTGATTATTCATTTATCTAATAGGTAGTCCTCAATTAAGGCCAGTTGCTTAGTGATTGTTCAAAGTTACAGCAGACCCACCCCAAAGTAGTTATGACCTGGATCTGAAATTTCAAAGTCAACCCCCCCTCCCATGATCATATGACTTTATTTGGGCACTCAGCAACTGATCTACATTCATGGCAATTTGTAGCACCCTACAATCACATGATCATGATTTACATTTTTGTCAAAAACTGGGAAATATACTTCCAGTTTTCAGTAAAATTGCCCCATGGCAAACAATGAGTTTATTTCATGACTATGGGGGTCATTTAATGATCGCAGTGTTTGCTTAGTGAACACCACC
>NW_015387011.1:558621-565460 GCF_001527695.2 Protobothrops mucrosquamatus | reverse complement strand
TTAACATGGAAATCTCCTTTTCATGCTAGCCCCATAATAATTGCCCTTTGGGGTGGCTTGTGACTGGTCCCCAAGATCGAATATTTGTAGTTGGGGATGGACGTGAACCTTGGTCCCCCCCCCCAAACCATACACCACACAGCTGGAACAGCTGGCATCTGGAGGGACGTAGCGAAGATAGGCCAGGCTGAAAAGCTGGCAATCAGCGGCCTCGGGACCTGGTGGCATCTGGAGCAGGAGGTGGAATCGCGGCCACCGCGGAAGGCTTGCAAGAGCAGCCGTAACTTCCTGCTCAGCGTTGCCTCTTAGGACCTGGAGGGAACCGAAATAACTGAGCACCGCGGAGGCTGCGAGGAGGAGGAGGAGGACAAGAGCCACCATAACTGGGTCTGAAGTCGGGCTGTTCGCGCAAATCCAGGCTCCTTTCCTTCCTCCCGGACCTTGGCAGCTTCCGCTTCTCCCAGCACCGGCAGAAGATCCCTGTCGGTCCCCTGCTCTAGCTGGAGGCTTTCTTTGTGGTGGTCCGACAGTCGCAAGGCAAGCAAGGGAGGGAAGGAGCCGTCGGCAGAATCCACGATCGACGATCGCCTCTCTCGCGGCGGAGGAAGCGGAGACTGTGAGGGGCAGCCTGGGCAGCCCTTTTTCTCCGGGGAGGTGCGGGAGGAGGGAAGGAAGGAAAACAAACAAAGCGCACAATTAATAAAGGGTTGGAGGCACCGCGCAAGGAGGAAATGCGGCCTATGTAAGTCCGGTGTGTCGCCTATAGAATGGCGGGGCAGTCGGCAGGCAGAGGCAGCTTTCTTTGTACGGAGTGAAAGCCCGTCTCGGCAGTGGCGGCTGTTCCCATCCTCCACCGCCAGCGGAGAGAGCCGCCCAGGCCGAGGCAGGGGAGGCTGGTCTGCCGATGCCCAAGGGCGCATTCTGGAGTTACTTAGGGTTGCCCTTTAAATGCCTGACCCTCAAAGGGCACAGCATTTGAAGAGGTGCTGAATGCAGCTGCCTTGCCTTTAAAAGCTGTTTGTGCACTCATCTTGGTTGCTGCTGCTGCTGCTGTTGTATTTATTTATTTATTTATTTATTTATTTATTTATTTATTTATTTATTTATTATTTATTTATTCATTCATTCATTCATTCATTCATTCATTCATTCATGTATTAATTATGCCACCCATCTCCACAGCAGGAAATAAGGAACTGGGCACCATTCACTTGGCTTTAATACGTGGCTGCTGGATCATCTTTCTCCAAAAATCTTAATTGCACAGCAGGGCCTTTCAAAACCTTTTTTTTCTTTCTTCAAAACCAACATTAAAAAAACAACAACCAATATT
Organism: Protobothrops mucrosquamatus; assembly: GCF_001527695.2. Lineage (NCBI taxonomy): Eukaryota > Metazoa > Chordata > Lepidosauria > Squamata > Viperidae > Protobothrops > Protobothrops mucrosquamatus. Next base: position 564,127 of record NW_015387011.1, on the reverse strand, counting down.
TATATATTCTTAAACTTTAATGCATAAACAAATCTATTAACTATAGAAAACTCGTAGCCATTTAACAACCCATAATATTTTTCTGGTCAAATCAAATATAATTAAACCCCAAAGTCAAAGCTTCAGCTTTCTCCTTTTCCTGTAGGAAATCTAAAAGTGGTCTCTAAGCTGCAGGAAATATAGTTAAAATTGTTGTCTCTAACCAAAACAGTCAATTTTGCCATCTCAGCTAGCTCCAATCCCTTCAGATTATTTAAGTGCTCCGATCAAACCTTCCCCCAAACTGGCATCCGTATACATTAGGACAGTGGTGGCGAACCTATGGCACGGGTGCCAGAGGCGGCACTCAGAGCCCTCTCTGTGGGCACACGAGCCGTCGCCCCAGTCCTAGGCCTTCAGCTGGGTTTTATAAAACCTTTTTGCTTTAGACCTCCGCCGCCATGTGCAAAAAAAAAAAGGTTCAATCAGTCAGTCAATTTCAACTTCTCGCGGGGAAAAAAAGATCTTGCAAAGTTGGAATTGATTGATTGAACTTTTTAGTCCCGCCCAGTCTGCCGTTATCACCACAGCCACACCCATCCAATTGACCACACCCACCCAATTGGCCACACCTAGCCAATGGGCCACACCCACCCGGCACTCAACGATGCATAAGTGGGTTTTGGCTTGCAGTTTGGGCACTCAGTCTCTAAAAGGTTCGCCATCACTGCATTAGGACCATAAATCCCTGAATGTATTTACAGAATGTGGAAATGTAACATTTTCCCCAAAATACAATCCTTGATTGGAAAACTGCCATCTTGCCTCAGCATTTAGAAATTTCATGCATGAAACTTCTCACAATTTGCTGGAATGCCTCCATGTCTAATTGCAGTTCTGACTTGTTTTCATTTCCATTTTTTTTTAACTGTTCTTTTCTATTTAGGATTTCCTATCTTAAAGTCTAAATTAAGATCTAGGATGGAGAAGGAGGAAGAAACACAAAATCCAGATTCCCAAAGCACAGGAGAAGGGACGGTGAGAAGTGAGACCAGCTCAGGTAAAGAAGTGGATAGAAAAACAACAATATTTTTAAATGATAACTGTGTGGATCATTCTGAGTTCATCTGCTGACAGATAATTGGTCTGCCCATCATTGACTTCCCAGGATCTGAAGGAATTAGGGGTTTTTTTCTTGCATCTTTCCTCAAGTGCAAAATGATACAGGAGAAGTTTTGATACTAATCCATAGATGAGGTAGGTTTCACATTTCTTTAACTCAGAAGTGTCAAACTCAATTTCATTGAGGGCCGCATCAGCATTGCAGTTGCCCTGGGGGGGGCAGGGGGGGTGCGGCCTACTGGGTGGGCGTGGATGGAGTGGGTATGGCCTACTGGGTGGGCATGGCCAGCTCTACATCGTTCGCATCAAGGGTGCCTGTGGGGGCCTGGGCAGGAGTGAGACAGATCTGAGGGTCTCTGGCAGAAGGGGGTGGGACCGGGGCAAGCGCCAAGGCATGGTCCATTTCTTCATTCCTCACAAAGGGTGACACCTCCCCAGCATGCACCCAGAGGGTGGGGCCGATGCGGCAGGGGCTGGTTCCTCGCTGTTTCTAGACGGCCTTGTGGAGCTAAGACTGAATGCGTTTCAGCATAGATGGCCACCACAAAATTGTATATTGGCTCCCGGCCGGCCTGGGCCAGGGCCAAGGCAGAGGGGGCCGTTCCCTCACTGTTTCCAGGATGGCTTTGCGGGCCACATGAAACCACTTCGCGGGCTGCATCCGGCCCCCGGGCCTTGTGTTTGACATGTCTGCTGTAACGTGTTGCTTTGTAGATATGTTGAAATCTACACAGCCAGCCTGATGGGTTCTTATAATGTGATGGTGAAATGAGATTGACATTTAGCTAAGATGGCAGATGGCTTCGGTATCGGGAGGGAGGGGTATTTTCAGTGCCCTGGAGTCAGTGTTGATTCCTGGTGACTCCCTGTAGTTTTCTCAGCAAGGTTTCTCAGAAGGGGTTTGCCTTCACTTCTTTCCTAGGGCTGAGAGAGAATGAGTGACCCAAAGTCATCCAGCTGGCTTTGTGCCCCAAGGCAGAACTAGAAAACATGGTTTCCCAGTTTCTAGCCTGATGCTTTAACCACTGCACCAAACTGGCTCTCCCAGTATAATAACCGTGAAAAAAGATTCCAAACTCATACTTGCAGATGCAGATAACTTGTTCAGTGGATAGAATAAACCATGAAACATAAACTGTTTTTGTAAGTCATAGAAGGTGACCTCCCCAAAAATCATCAGGCTACTTGAGATGAATTCAGAGTGGTGGAGTGTTAAAAGGATCGGCTGAAGTGCTAGTTGAGAATCTGGAGGGTTTTCCAGTTAGATGGGCTGATCTTTGTTTTCTAAAAGAGTTTCCTCTTGCTTATCTTCTGACTTTCAGAAGTTACTGTTGCTGGTGACAAAGTGGCCTCTGCGGCCGTCACTGTGGCCACAGCTGCTGTAGCTGCCGTTAAGACTGTTGTCGGGATCCAATCACAACTTTTCAGCCGCTTGGCCACCCGCCGGACGTTTCTGCCCCGCCATCGTCGTGACCTACTGGAGCTTGAGCAGATGGTGGAAAACGCGGCTGCCGTGCGCCTCCGAGCAGTGGTGGAGTCCAGCATTGACTCTTTGCGTGCCATGATGTGTTCGTGCCTCTTCCAGTCCCCGGCAGTCCTTGCTGGGCTGATAGACGAACTCTACATCATGGAGCGGGCCTTCTGGGTGCAGCCAGGCCGCTCCGAGTGGTGGGAAAAGGTGGTGCTGCCCCATTGGGATGACCATCTTTGGCAGGAGAACTTCCGGATGAGTCGGCAGACTTTCATGGAGCTGTGTGACAGATTGAGGCCAGTTCTTGAGCGTCAGACAACCAACATGCGGGCTCCCATTACTGTTGAGAAGCAGCTGGCCATAGCTATATGGAAGCTGGCCACCCCAGACAGCTACCGCTCGGTAGCGGAGTGTTTTGGCGTTGGGCGCTCCACTGTCTCCAGGATAGTCATGGAAGTTTGCCAAGCTCTTTATGATGTCTATCACCATGTGGTCCTACTGACCAGGCCCCGGGAGGTCATGAAAGGCTTTTCGGCCAAAGGTTTCCCTCATTGCATTGGGGTGATCGATGCCACCCATATCCCTATCATCGCTCCTGCTCACCGAGCCATGGAATACATCAACAGCCGAGGGTATTACTCGATGGTTCTGCAGGCCCTGGTGGATCATGAAGGCAAATTCATCGATGTGTATGCTGGGCGATCCGGGAAAGTTCACGACGCCAGGATCTTTCGCAGCTCCCCCATCTTCCGGGCCATGAATCAAGGCACCTTTGGTCCTAGCACTACGATGGACCTAGATGGGGAGCAAGTAAAGCCGGTCATCTTAGGAGACCTTGCTTACCCTCTTCTGCCATGGCTAATGACTCCTTACAGCGGCCAGTTGGACTCCCGGAAACAGCTCTTCAACAGCACGCTTGGCCACTGCCGGACAGTGGTGGACTATGCCTTTGAGCGGCTCAGGGGCCGCTGGCGGTGCCTCCTCTCCCGCCTGGATGTGCGAGAACGCTACGCCCCGCGGGTCATTGTAGCCTGCTGCATCTTGCACAACATCTGTGAGAGCAAAGGGGAGCCTCTGCAGGAAGGGTGGGAAGAGGTGGTGAGGTCTGTGTCGAGATCTTACCAGCAGCCAGAAAGACAGCTGATGTACGTGTCCAACCCGCCCGCCCGGGAGATCAGGGACCTTTTTAGCACATACTTGGAAAGGAGAGAACAGGAAAAGTAGGATGGAATTCATGCTTGCTTCTCCTCCCCTACCCCGCAAAAAAAAAACCCACCTTGAGAAAAAGAAGTTGGGAACAAGATAGCAGGCTCTTGTCTGCTTCTTTTCTGAGTACAGAGAGTCCTCGACGCACAATCGTTCATTTAGCAACCATTCAAAGTTATAATAGCGCTGGAAAAAAGTGACTTGCGACTGGTCCTTGCACTTAGGCAGCATCCCCACGGGATCAAAATATGGGTGCTTGGCAACTGTTACGTATGTACAGAGCAGTTGCAGGGTCCCAGGGTCATGTGACCGCCATTTGCGACCTTCCCAGCCGGCTTCTGGCAAGGAAAGTCAATGGGAGAAGCCGGATTTGCTTAACCAACCCTATGAAACAATTCCAGCGATTCTCTTAATAACTGTGGCAGAACGGTTAAATTTGGGGATGAGTCCCTTAACAACTGCTTGGCTTAGCAATGGAAATTCTGGCCCCACTTGTGACTGTAAGTCAAGGAGTATGTCTGTAAGTTGCTACTACTGGGATTAAAATGCAACTGACCATTTCTGATAGTGGGTAGCCAGTTTATCTTGCTCCGCCTTGGTGGAAGGAGGTGGCCAAGGCTTTTTTTTCTGCCTCTGGGTTCCCTGTTGCCTTCCTGCGGGTGGTGCTTCTGCCTAGAGAGCAGCAACCTTAACGCTGCACCTTTCTTGTCTAAGGCGGCTGCCTTTACAGGCATCAGCTACCCAGGTTAGCACAATGTGTCCTAAGACACGGTTTATTCATTAGTTGCGATTTATAGAATAAATGACACACTTGGCCAGATTAGTACAATGCACCCAAACCAAAGAAACCATGTTCTGACCCTAATGCAACGTGCAATCCCAACGTTTTCGCCAGGGTTGGTTTCAGATTTGAAGGTGGAGAGCTCTGGAAAGAGCTTTTGAAGAATGCCGTCTTCCATTGGTAGACTTCACTAGCAGCAGCCCTCTGATTGGTGCTGGATGTTGCCCTTTGCATTTCCCACAGTGCCCCTACACTACAGAGTGTCGCCCTTTGGCCTTGTGGTATATTTAAAATGGCAGCTCCCTTCACGGGATGCAAGTCTGAAAATGAATGAATGAATGTTGTGTCTTTTTTTTTCTACCACCTTCCTCCTGCCAACATGCTTGGCAAAGAACAGAGAGGTTGTTCTAGCCTTGGTTCCCAAAATGGTCGGTCATGTTCCTGCCAAAAGCTACTTCTAGCCTGAGGGAACCATCTAGTTACTATATAGCGGTTGCTAATCTAATGTCCATGGATGTGTTTAAGCTTACTTTAAAGTTGTCCAAGTTGGCCCCCCCATCTGTGGGAAATGAAATCCTTCCCTGTTACTCAAAAACACTGCAAAAGTCACAGCTTTCTTATGGTCAGGAATCAGCGGTTGAACATAAGCACTAAATTACTGACCTGCATCTTGGAAAATCCTATTTGCATATTTTTACTCAGAAGTGTTGAGGCAGTTCCTCCCTCCTTCCTTCCCTTCCTCTCTCTCTTCCTCCCTCCCTCCCTCCCTCCCTCCCTCCCCCCCTCTCTCTCTCTCTCTCCCTCCCTCCCTCCCTCTCTCTCCCTCTCTCCCTCCCTCCCTCCATCTCTCTTAGTTTCAGTCTCTGTGTAGGGATGAATAACCCTAATCGATTTTACACCCTTCTTGTTAGGATTACCAAAAAATTCACATTGCAAGGTTTGAATGC
>NW_015387011.1:549468-558486 GCF_001527695.2 Protobothrops mucrosquamatus | reverse complement strand
TAATAATAATAATAATAATAATAGTAAAGTTGGAAGGGACCTTGAAGGTCATCTAGTCCAACCCCCTGCTCAGGCAGGAAACCCTATACCATTTCGGACAAATGGCTGTCCAGTCTCTTCTTAAAAACTTCCAGTGTTGGAGCATTCACCGCTTCTGGAGGCAGGTTGTTCCACTGGTTAATTGTTCTCACTGTCATGAAGTTTCTCCATAGTTCCAGGTTGCTTCTCTCCTTGATTAGTTTCCACCCGTTGCTTCTTCTCCTGCCTTCAGGCGCCTTGGAGAATAGCTTGACTCCCTCTTCTTTGTGGCAGCCCCTGAGATACTGGAACATTGGCTATCCTGTCCCCCCTCGTCCTTCTCTTCGTTAAACTAGACATACCCAATTCCAGCAGCCGTTCCTTATATGCTTTAGCCTCCAGTCCCCTAATCATCTTTGTTGCTCTTCTCTGTACTCTTTCTAAAATCTCAACATCTTTTTTACATCGCGGTGACCAAAACTGGATGCAGTATTTATTGGGATCTGATTTAATTTGTAATAATACATTTGCCATCGTTACTTTTCACCTGCTTCATAGTTGCCTCTTATTATTATAGATGGGCAACCCAACTGGGACAGAGGTTGTCTCTCAAAGTAGATTGAGTAATGATTAGAGAAGTAATTAGATAACTTGTAGCTCAGATATAGAATAAGAGAGTAAATAGAAAATATAGAAACAGGAAGATGGGCAAAAAGAACAAACATGAGGAAGGGAAAAATTGAAAGACTCAGGAAAGTTGCTATATAGTTCAGTGGAGACCTCTGCATACAGATCAGTCCTCTGTCATCCCAAGAGACTTGCCATGATGGTGGGGCTGGTTGGAATTGGGAACTTTTAAGCTATATTTAAGAAAGCTGAATGATCTCCACTCCTGTTTGTTGCAAATCTCACAGCCAGACCATTTGAACTGCTTCAGATCGTTGATCTACCAATAATGATGGGAAATCTGGCTGTTTTTATCTAACATATTTGGAAGTGGTGGATGAGCTGCTTTACAGCAATGAGTCTGTTTTGTCCTCAAACACACAATTTTGAAACAGAGTAAGATACGATATTGGTCTATTTTAATGACGTATAGAAATCACCAAACTGGGATTAATAGTTTTTCTATGTGGTTGGCTTGGCTGCACTAAACCATGACTTTTCTAGTTATGGTTCATGGAATAATTTTAAAAGTGGCTGGCTTGATATGTCACGTTAACTTAAACCACCCACGTTATCAATGAAAGTATTGGGTGAACCAGTCCAGAATTCTGACATGACTTAACTTTTCGCTCTTGTTTGATTTGCCTAATCAACAACATTTTAAATTAATTTCCTGTAGTTCCTGCAAATTCTAAATAAAACTGTTTATTGAATGTTAGTGTCTTTTATTTTTTATCATAATTGTAAAAATATGTACCTCAGCGGGTAGCAGCTCAGCTGATCTTAGTCATGGTTGCTAAGCAAGGTGGGGTTTGATGATGCGTAAAAGAGCACAAGGGGATCACAAGACCATCGTTGGGACTGGAAAGGTTTTTTTTAAACAAACCAATGGAAAGCTCTTTCAATGGACCTTTGAATGTCTCTGCCTGCAAATTAAACTCATTAGCCATCTGTTGGGATAGCTTGCCAACAGTTCAGATCTTATATTATACAGGAATTGGTGGAGCCAAGAAGTATTAAACAGGGACAGTTGAGATCTTGTGGAATAGCTACTGGATAGGTAGGAGATTGCTGGTTGTGAGAGCGTTGCAATAACTAGTTAAAGATGGCTATTGAGTAAAACAGAAAAGAGAAAAAAGAAGGCAAGGAAGAAAAAAATTCAGAAGGTACAAAATCCATAGAAAGTGAGCCCTCACAGCTCAAAAGATGTCATGAAACAAAAATGAAGGGATAAATATCGAGAAGAATTATTAGAGATGTATATGAAAGTAAAACTAGAAACCTGTTGTAGATTAATTAGCACTTGGTTGGATAGCTGTGAAAACCATGGAAAAAATATTCAGATCCTCTGACATGTCTACCAGCAAGATCAGAAGTGGGCAATCAAGGATTTTCCCCTGTGACGTTCTATGGAAGTGAATGTTGGACTTTGAAGAAGCAGGATATTCATGCTTTTGAAATTTGCTGTAAGATTCTTGAGGAAATCATGGGCGGCCAAGAAATCAGATAAATGGATCATAGAATAACCAATCCAGAGTTCCCACTCAAGGCACCAATGTCCAGGTTCAAATTGATGTTTTGGCACAATTCTGATTTCTTGACAAGTCCATAGTCCTGGGAAAACTGGAAGGAAAAGAAGAAGACAATTTCAACACAGACAGACTCAAACAATGAGGATGGGTACACCACTGGAAGATCTGAAGTGCCAGGCTGGGGACAGATCATCCTATCCATGTGGCTGCTAAGAGATGATATCAGCTTGATGGTACATAATTAATGAAAATGAAAGATGCAAAGAAGTTGTCATTAGTAACCCAGCCCACCAGACGGTTCAGCAGTTCCATACAAAGCTGGAAAAGGGAGATCCCCAAATGTGATAAAAGTTGTTGGGATTAGAAAAGGAAGAAATCAGAAAACAGCTGTGTGGAATCTACTATTTTTTTAAAATATATTTTATTGATTTTTTAAATATAATCATCATTAATATTTGGTAAACAGCATGTTATCTGGGTTTATATTTACAAACAATCAATAACAATTTCTATAATTCCATACTCCACATAATAGCTTTCCTTGATTTTCTCCCAATAATATTCTCTTTTATCAACCTTAAATTAGTACATTTCTTAGTAATTTTAATAGATAACAATTGAATATAGACATTTTTCTAATATTTCTAGAGGTAATAACCACATCAATATGAATCTTTTCTAATTAATCATCTTAATCACCTTGTCATATAGATCCTGTTTTTAAAGTTCTCATTTAAATTTGTTTTTCCCTAAGTGTTCAAAAGATTTTTCCCTGTTGATTTTCTTAGAATTAATTACATGTAGGTATTTAAGTCTTTTTCCTCATACAAGCCATCCCAACACTTTTACATTTCTCATATCTTAAAACAAAAGAAAAAAGAAAAAAAGAAAGAAGTAATATATTACTTGAAAAACATGTCCCTCTTAAGCTAAAATATATTTATGTTCACATTTTTTTCTATTCTTTTTAAACATATTCAAACCAATATTTAATCTTTAAGTATTCTGTCTAATAAATCCATAGCTAATCTTTTAAAACTATTCAAAACATTCTTATTAAAATTTTCTCAAAATCCATTATCCTTAAGTGTCTAAAACATTTCCCTCATATAAAACATCCCAACATTTTTATATTTCTCATATCATAAAGAATATTGTATTGCTTAAAAGGCCTATACCTCTTAAACTTAAATTAATTTATATCCAAAATTTTATTTCTTTAACCATATTCAAACAAGTGCTTAATCTTTAAATATTCCATCTGATAAGTCCCATAATCTATTTTTTTAATTTAAAATTAAATAGATATTCTAATAAGGAAAGAAATAACCCTTTTCTATTTTGCAATGGATCAGCTGCATTGAAGAGATGGGCTGAATTGGAGCCAAAGGCCAAGCTTTCAGGATCTAATAATCTTGTGTGAAATCCAGTCTTGCCCCGGTGCAGATGTGACAAATATTTAATTAATATTCCATTTTATTGAATGCTTGATGATTTGTCCATTTGGTCCTTCGTTTTTACATAAACCACTTCTTTGTGTCACTTAAACAATCAAGCTGGGCTTGTCCAAATCTATTGTCTGAATTCACATTTAAGACCTGTGGCTGCTAGTGTTTCATGCAAAACATTTGTGGCAATTCTAGGTAACATCTCTCTCTCTCTCTCTCTTGGGTGGAGCTCAATTTCCGGTGATTTCACAGACACAAAGCATTTCTCTTGGCAACTGTAAGGAAGTAATTTATCAGATTGGACGCATCATCCCCATCCACCATATTGTTTCTGTCATGGTGCAGAACAGAGGATCGTCTGGGGTCCTTTTCCATCTCTATAGTGTCCCCATTATGTAAAAAAGAGAGAGTTGAGGCTGGAATAACTAATGACCGTTATTTTTGGATCCCTGACCAGATTGGTCAATACTACCAGGTAGGTTGTGGAGAGCTAGTGCCACCTGGTGTGGAGACAATTGAGCTCAATGCAGTAACAATTCCTTGACAAGCCCTAAGTTATTCCTGTGCTGTTACAACAGGGAGTTCTCAGCTTATGACAGTTGAGGCATGTATAGCAGCAGCCTTATTCCTGTAGACCAGGGATAGGCAACCTTGGCTCTTTTATGACTCGTGGACTTCAACTCCCACAATTCCTGAGCCAGCCACGAGTCATAAAAGAGCCAAGGTTGCCTACCCCTGCTGTAGACCAACCGATAGGCCTCTTGGTCCTGAATTTTAAAAATAAATAAAATTTTACTCTTTTGAATTTTGACTGGCGAAGTCCAGAAGGGCCTTCTCTGCCGCTGCCCCTGCATTGTGGAATATCGTGCCCTCAAAGGTTAGGAAAGCCCCCAATTTCTTGGCCTTCCAGCAAAGGAATGAAGACTTGGCTATGAGGCCTTGTGGGGGGGGGGATACAAAGGCCCACACAATCGTGAGGCTGGCTGGCCCCATGTGAATCTCTCCCCCCCCCCCACAAGCCTGTATTACCAACTGCTAATCCCCATCTTGGAATTTTTCATCTTTGGAAAATTTTATATTATTACAATTTTAACACTTCTTAACCTTAGATTGATTTTATTGATTATATTGTACACTGCCCAGAGTCCCTCTCTGAGGGAGATGAGTTAAGAAATATGAAATATAAATATAATATTTTCCATTCTGCCTGACTGCTGGGTACTGAAACATCAGCAGAAATAAATTTTAAGGTCCTGTTTTCCTTTGGTTTCTGGAAATAAAAATGATTAAAAAGTACTCTAATTAATACCTTACTTTTAATACCATTTGAAATGATAGCCTAAGTCAGGGGTGTCAAACTGCCGGCCCACAGGCCGGATGCATCATAGCGAAACCGCACCCACCCCATTGCTGGCAATGGAAAAAAAAAGTCGCAATATGTCGTGACACATCACATGACGTTCTGAGTTTGACACCCCTGGTCTAAGTGAATAGCAGAAAAAAGCGTATGCCTTTTAATAAAATGTGATAGTTAAAAGAGGTGTTCCCAGGCTCCTGCTTTTTTTTGTATATTGTCCGGGCATTTAACCTGCAAAAGTAACCTCAAATGTATTTAGTGTATTTGCTTGTTTTATGGATATTGCAGGATCTCAAATTTGGGGATTTTCAACCCCCCCCCCAGCCCCCCAAGATTCAACTACATTGCTAACCTTCAATTTGATTCCATTCTTTATGTGTTTGTATCTCTCAGGGCATTTGCTTCAGGAAATGGGAGGTAGAAATAAAAGCCACAGGAGAAAACTGGGCAGGTAGAAATAAAAGCCACAGGAGAAAACTGGGCAGGTAGAAATAAAAGCCACAGGAGAAAACTGGGCAGTGGATGTTAGCAAGGAGTAAGATGGAAGGGTGCGATCCCCCTTAATCCAGAGAAGGGAATCTGACCTTTGCAAAGAGAGAACTAATATCTTAACAGGGGTGAAGAGGCTTGCTAGATCTGTATTTATATAGACCCTGAGGAGTAAATAGCACTTTTGATGCCCATTCAAGCGCCTGAACAGTTTTTCACCTGCTGTTTTTGCTGGAGCGAAGATTGTCTCATTCTTCCTGCTGTCAGAAGAGCAAGTCAGAGCCCAATTGTTATTGAAGCACAGACCTGTCACAGCACCCAGAATCTCCTGGCTGAACAGGAGTGTGCTGAGGAAGAGGAATAAAATTAGAGGCATAGAAACGCTAATAGTAGGCTTGATAATCAAAGGAGGTGGATTTAGATTTTTATCCCCTTTGTTTATAAAAATTCAAGGCAGCAAAAATACCTAATACTCCCTGCTCTTTTCCTCACGATCACCCTGAGGCAGATGGGGGTGAGTGATGGGCCCAAAGTCCCCCAGCCGGCTCTTTGCTTGTGGCAGGACTAGAAACACCAGGTTTCTACTCTGATGCTTTAAACATTAAACCAGACTGGCTATTAGAATGTAGTTGTGAATATTGACGCCAATTTGAAAATTTCATGTTAATGAATTGATTTTCTCAATCCCAAGAAATTACCAGTTGTCAGTCAAAAGATGGTATTGTCAGTATATGTGCCAAGTTTATTGAGCAGTGGAGGAAATATTAAGGGATTGTTATCACTGTTCAATGGAACCAATTTGCCTAACTTGTGATTTACTTTTTAAAACAGGGCCATTATGGGTCACACGACTTAAGAGGGCCATTGGCAACTTTTTATAAGCGACCACAAAACTGTTTTTGAGGAACCTCTTACCCTAGTTCGTTAATAAACAGCCCCACTCCTATTGTGTTCAGACCCTCGTTTTTTTAACATTCCTTAAATTGGTATTTAAAAACATTCATGTACACTTGAATATTTGTGAATTTGTTTAGTGCAGTGAAAAGCTCTTCCCAAAAGCCTGTGGGTGGCTCTGAAAAGAGCCTTTGGGTCTCGGTATCGTCCCCCGGGGCAGGGTTGTTATCTTGTCTTCACTGAACAGCAACAGGAGCGGTCGTCGGCTTGACCGCGACTTTGGGCACCTTGGAAGACTTGCTCACGCTGGTGGTGGGTTTGCTGCTACTAGCGCTATGCAGAACTTCGGTTTTCTTCGGCAATAAAACCGCATGGATATTGGGTAAGACGCCTCCCTGGGCGATGGTAACTCCCCCGAGCAGCTTATTTAATTCTTCATCGTTGCGCACCGCCAACTGCAAGTGCCGCGGGATGATTCGACTCTTCTTGTTGTCCCTCGCGGCGTTGCCGGCGAGCTCCAGAATCTCAGCGCTCAAGTACTCCAGCACCGCAGCCAAATATACCGGGGCCCCTCCTCCAATCCGCTCGGCGTAGTTGCCCTTGCGTAGAAGCCGATGAACTCGACCCACAGGGAACTGCAAGCCGGCTCTGGAAGAGCGAGATTTCGCCTTCGCTCGTGCCTTGCCTCCGGTTTTACCGCGGCCAGACATCCTCAAGCCCTTCCGCCTCCCGAGACGAAACAGCAGCAAACAATCGCCGCTGAACGTCTTTTATACCTTTCTTGACCGCCTTTCTCTTATTGCGATTGGTTGAAAAGAGCAGACCAATAGGAACAGTGCTATTTTAACCAATAGGAAACTAGCATTGTCAAAGACCAGTATAATAAAACGAAGTAACGGTTTTTATAAATAAGAAAAATCCCTCTAACGTTCTTTGTATAATACTACTCTAGTATTAATTATGTGCGAGAGAAGTAATTAGCTTTACCATATCAATAAGATTTAGACATATTTTGTAAATGTATGCTCTGGTTCATAGTTCCATACAATCGAGAATTGATCCATTTGATTAAAACCTTCCTGCATATGAAATCATACGAAGTTTTGTCTTAAGTGTACTATATTGTGTATTTTGTTGACGAGAATTTCTTTAATGTTGTATTCCCAAATGTAAATTTCCGGTTAAAAAAATATAGATGTCGAAAAGACCCAAAGGGGAGAGGAGACTGAAAACTGACGGGCGCATGAAAACCGCTTATGAAGCAAATGCTCTGCGTTTCCCGCCTCCCCCCCCCCCGTAGTGTTCCTTGTTGCATTGTATTTCCTTGACAAAACAGCTGCTCTCTTTAATGGCTTACTGTTTAACAACATAATAAATAATAATGATAAACACAAATCAATTCTCATCAGGAAGCCAAAACGAAGATTTCTAATCTCCGTCAATATTTTTCTCTAAAATATTTTCTCTATATTAGGCACTATACCATAGCTAATGTTTATTTTGTTAATATTGCAATTCAAAACCAAATGTTCAATCATTATAGAAAGGGCGTTCAATCGGTGAGATTTATTGAGGAAAAGTATCAGTTAAATTCAAACATCAGATGTGCTTGAGTTGCGCTGCCACAGGTAAGTTGGGAGGGGCATATAAATTTGTTTAATAAATATTTAATTATAATAATGAGGGAAAGAAAAAACAGCTGAGAAAATTTAGAACTCCATCCACTTTGACCACATTACTTTGAAAAATTCCTTCTTTGCCTTTAACACCCCATCCCCATTATAAATCAAACGTTGATAAGCAGGACAGGTTGACAGAATATATTTCTCTTTCTATGATTTGTATGATCATTTTATCCAATCCCTATATCTCGAAAACCTATGGTTCTTGATAAATTCTAAATACTGGAAATATAGCCCAAACTGTTCACATTCTTTAATGTACTTCACCGCGATGTAAAAAAGATGTTGAGACTCTAGAAAGAGTACAGAGAAGAGCAACAAAGATGATTAGGGGACTGGATGCTAAAGCATATAAGGAACGGTTGCTAGAATTGGATATGTCTCTAGTTCAATGAAGAGAAGGACGAGGGGGGAAATGATAGCAGTGTTCCAATATCTCAGGGGCTGCCACAAAGAAGAGGGTGTCAAGCTATTTTCCAAGGCGCCTGAAGGCAGGACAAGAAGCAACGGGTGGAAACTAATCAAGGAGAGAAGCAACCTAGAACTAAGGAGAAACTTCCTGACAGTTAGAACAATTAACCAATGGAACAACCTGCGTCCAGAAGCGGTGAATGCTCCAACACTGGAGGTTTTTAAGAAGAGACTGGACAGCCATTTGTCTGAAATGGTATAGGGTTTCCTGCCTGAGCAGGGGGTTGGACTAGATGACCTCCAAGGTCCCTTCCAACTTTACTATTATTATTATTATTATTATTATTATTATTATTATTATTATTATTATTATTATTATTATTATTATTACTGATCTTGAATTTCCAAATTAATGAGAGAGGTCTTAGTATAGTATCTTAGTATAGTATCTTCTTTCCTGTGGGTCTTAATTATTATTTTACTTTAATGAAAAATATTAGCTTCACTGCTCCGCACAGGTG
>NW_015387011.1:540638-549157 GCF_001527695.2 Protobothrops mucrosquamatus | reverse complement strand
TATTATTATTATTATTATTATTATTATTATTATTATTATTATTATTATTATTATTATTATTATTATTACTGATCTTGAATTTCCAAATTAATGAGAGAGGTCTTAGTATAGTATCTTAGTATAGTATCTTCTTTCCTGTGGGTCTTAATTATTATTTTACTTTAATGAAAAATATTAGCTTCACTGCTCCGCACAGGTGTAGTTATTCTTGCTAATTATGATTGTTGCTAATATTCTCTAGAGGAAAAAATAGTGCTAGACTTTATTGGTATGCTCCGCACAGGTGTAGTTATTCTTGCTAATTATGATTGTTGCTAATATTCTCTAGAGGAAAAATAGTGCTAGACTTTATTGGTATTATGTACATTCCATTAGAATCATTAAAATATATGCTATAAACTACTTATACTAGTACTTAGATTAAATTTATTTAATATAGTAGAAATTTAAGCTGTTTCCCTGTTTTGACTAGGATTACATTGAATTTACATACACTGCACTTGTTGAGATGGATGGCAGTACAAATTGAATAAATACACCTAATTCAATGTCCAACCCAAATCTTTGTTTTTATCCTAAACTTTTATGAGTGAGGGGTCTTTCGTGCTCTCTGAACTTGGTTGTTTTCTTGCAGATATTTCATTATCCAAACTTCATCAACGTAATGAAATATCTGCAAGAAAACAACCAAGCTCAGAAATCACCAAGAATCCATCATTTCAACTCTGAGCTACAAATATTCTCCATTATTGGTACTTTTATAAGTGCAGTTAAACGTTACTTTGCAGGCTAATCTGACCAGGAATGTGCTGGTTATACAGATGATTAAATGAGTCCGAACTGAAACGTGAACTTAAAAACATTCCGTTTTATTAAATACAACACAATCTACAAGGTTTCTTGAAAGACTTGTTTGAGGGTTTGTTACAATCAATGAGGAATTAGGATTACAGTCTTAATATAGACTTTCTGTCCAATACTTCTTAAAGCTGGCCATAGTACCTTTTGCTGCTACAGTACTTTTCTTCGTATATCCCTCATTGGCCAGTTTTACTGAATGAAATCCAATTAGAACTTACCATCAGAATCCAAGTTAATATGATCTGGAACGTCTCCTTTGAGGCGAACTCGACTCTTAATGACACCGCATCCTAACAATGCTTCACTTGCTTTCATTTTTAAAGTGTTTATTCACACACCAGTTTCATGATCACAAGTGAAAATAGGGATCCCAGTTATTTCAAATTAATTAGCATCGTGAAATCTAAAATATGCCAACACCAAACCGTACATGCCTCTCGGAATTCTTAGATTTCATCAGAATATTGCACCGACAAATGCGAATAGAATGGGGTGGGGGAGAAATGACAAATGTGCTTGTGTATCAATTGTAACCTTCGGTAACATCCTCCGCTGTAACATACAATAAAGCGTCATGGAGAATTTTGGGAGCTCGGAAATTTGTTTATTAGGATCAGCCCCAAATGTAGCTGATCAGCGCACAGAAATGCAAACATCTAATGTGATGGCTCCGTGTCTGAATCCAGAACTGCGCTAAGAAAGTTCCGTCGAATCCAAACAAATTCCTGTTAGTCCTGCATTATCTCCGTCGCACCTGAGAAGATATAGCTGAAACGATCTATTTAGAAGCTATTTTTTTCCTTCCAATGGGCGGCTAGGTATTGTTATTAAGCTCATTCCGTGCAATATTTCCATTTAACTCCATTTGATATGTTATTTTTAATTCCCTTCAAAACCCCAATAACCTAAGACAAAAATTACAAGTAGGTGATTTTGCTTCTTTCCCGCATCGGACAGTTAAGAGAGAACCTGAACGGTTAAAAAAAAAACAAACGATCGGACGAACAATAAACCAGGACTTTTCAGCTTAAAAATCCCATCTGTTTCGACGCAGGAATACAAATTACCTCAGATTGAAAGATTAAGTTTGAATAAGACGGTCGATGAGAAAACTCGTCGGTTTTCTAACTTTCAGTCAGGAGAGTCACGCCCCCTTTACAGTCGGCCCTGACAGAAAACTTTGAAAAAAAGAGTGACGTTTAAGTACACGAGATTGCACTGCAGTATCGCTTATTGTCTGTTAATTGATTATTATGTTGATGTATCTTGTGCTGTTTCAATTGTGCAATCAAAAACAGTAATCTGGGGAAAATGCACAATTCTGTCATGCTGTATAATGTTGAGAAGATGTGAGAAGAAATTGTATTTAATGCACACAGTATAAAATACTGGACAGGCTGGAGAAAATAAACCAGTTTTTCAGAATAAAAAATTAAAGTTCATTGCAGTTTTTCCTGGAACAGCATGTGCAACTTCCTCTGGCATAGGAGTTTATATATATATATATATATATATATATATATACCTAAGGCAGGATTAGAACTCACAGTCTCATGACTAGACCAAAGTGGCTCACTTCCTCATGCATTGTAGCTTTTGTAAAAGGTAACCAACTTCTCATAGGGATAGGTTTTGTGTCATGTTTAGATAGTTTTCAGAGAATTAATAAAATTAGTGGGCATAAATTAATTTAACAATGCAACTTGCATGAGAAGCTTCACTTGTTCGAATATATGTCCTCCCACAGCAATCATTAAAAGTGTCTTCTCTTTTACTTCTGTCCACTCTAATTTATCAAACTGGGAGAACAAAATTCACTGGAATTCTTCAGTTCCATGTGAATTATGTCTTTCTGTTTTTCACCAGTTAGAATCTTCCAAAGAAAAGGGGTGAGATTATTGAAAGTGTCTGACCTGACTGAAAACTGAATGTTTTCTGGGAGACATTAAGAGAAGAACACAATATCCATCTTATAACTGACTCTGGTCATTTTATAGCCATTTTATGATTTCTCCATTGCAGCCTATATTTTTTCAACATCCCTTGTGATATTTAAACAAATGATGGTCTTACTATAATCTTTGGGGTCATTTTTTTTTCTTCATTGGTTCCTATGAGATATCAACAGATAGGACTTTACTAGCTGTATCTAGAGAATAAAGTACACCAGGCTAGAAATCCGCCTTAGCCATGAAAGCCAATGGGTGACTTTGGGCCAGTCATTCTCTTTCAGCTCAAATCACCCCACAGTGTTGTTGTGGGGAAAATAGGAGGTGGAAGGTGTGTTGGATATGTTTGCCACTTTGAGTTATTTATAAAAATAATAAAGGTGATATACAAATAAAGTAGAATGAGCATTCTCCTACCTCTTCATGCTATATGAAAAGGCTTATTCATCAACTGTTTTACTGCAAATCTAAGTGTATTTTGTTTGCTGTAATTTCGAGGAGTGGAACTTTATTCTGTCTAGGCTATAATCCCAAGTAAATATTATTTGATTCCAGAAAGTGAAATGCTTTCTAAAATATTCTTTTCAAAATGAAGGCAGAATAGAAACTCAATGCTGAGGGCAAAATAGTAATTCTGACAAAAAATGTAGCACATTTTAATCTTGCCTTTTCTCCAGGAAGTTTAAACTAGCTAAAAAATCCTATGAGGTAAATTAGTAGAAAGGATAATGGGTTAATAGCTTCAAGGGAAATTGGGGAACTTAATTCTCTGTGGTCAGCCTTTCTTTGTTATTAAGTAGACTGTGTGTGCTAATTTTGATGTGGAAATTGAAAAAGATAAATATGAGAGGTTGCCTGTTAAAATCCTGGCTTTTAACTGAAGTTAAATTGGAGATACTATCTGATTCCAGATTTGCTCCTTGTTCAATCAGCTGGATATGTATGTACCCTGAGGATATATATTAGCTTGCATCTAAAACTCCTTCTTAAAAGTGTTCTTGTTGGTAAATATATAAAACCTTTGGATTTCAGGCCAGGAATCATCTCAAGGGTTCAATCTAGAAAACTCTTGCTGTCTGAATCATCATCTACTTTCCATATTTTATCTTCAGTTTTTTCTTTTATTGTTATTATTGCAATTCCTTGGATTGTTGTAAGCTACCCGGAGTTTAAACATGCAAGTTTAATAAATTATGATCAGCAAAATAGGCATTGCCCAAAGTCAGAAAAGCTCTAGGTTTTCAATTTGATTTAACTCTGTGACAAATTTTATATTTTGCATTAAACCATAATATGCTGTGTTTGCTTTGAGCCCTTGTAGGAATAAAGGAATATGTGAGCCAATCCAGATTTATTGTCAGAATAGAATAGAGTTCTTTATTGGCCAAGTGTGGTTGAACACACAAGGGATTTGTTTCGGGTACATAAGCTCTCAGTGTATATACAAGTAATAGTGATAATCATGATCATATACAACATGAAAATACATTCATCATAAATCATGAAATACAATAATTCATCATAAATCATAAGATGCAATACTTAGTGATAGTCATAGAGTACTAGCTAAGCAAACAACATAAATCATACTAGGGTACAAAAAAAACCCCACAATATAAATTGTAAGACACAAGCAGCAAAGTTATAGTCATAAGAAGATAAGGATAGGTAATAAGAAAGATGAGGAATATCATAGTAATACAGCTTTACTAGTATTTTGACAGTATTGTAGGAATTAGTTGTTGGCATGGGGAAAAAAATCTATCCTTATGTCTAGTCTTTCTGGTGTGCAATGCCCTATAGCGTCGCCTTGAGGGAAGAAGTTGAAATAGTTTATGTCCAGGATGTGAGGAGTCTATAGATATTTTCATAGCCCTCTTTCTTCCTCATGCAGTATACAGGCCCTCAATGGAAGGCAGGCTGGTAGCAATTGTTTTTTCTGCAGTTCTAACTATCTGTTGAAGTCTGTGTCTGTCAGTTGTAGTCAAGCAAACAGAATGGATGTAATCTGTAAATTGAGTTTGTGGATATGCTTGTAATGTCTTTGCAGATTCTCCTAGCAGTGTCCATTTTATTAAGTCTTCTTTCTTCTCAGGTTTATTTTGACGTTCTAATCCATAAGGTATCTTTTCCATATTTATTGTTGTTTCCAAGTCTTGTAAGTTTTTTCTTGTTTGTATTAAGTCATAATTCCCTTCATTTGTAACTTCACCAGTTAAGTCATTTTTTTCTAGTTCACATTCTGTTGCCTAGATTGTTTGTTCATTCTTTACCATCATTCTTTGGGGATGCCACAAAGAAGAGGGAGTCTAGCTATTTTCCAAGGCACCCAAGGGCAGGACAAGAAGCAACGGATGGAAACTGATCAAGGAGAGAAGCAACCTAGAACTAAGGAGAAACTTTCTGACAGTTAGAACAATTAACCAGTGGAACAACCTGCCTCCAGAAGTGGTGAATGCTCCAACACTGGAAGTTTTTAAGAAGAGACTGGACAGCCATTTGTCTGAAATGGTATAGGGTTTCCTGCCTGAGCAGGGGGTTGGACTAGATGACCTCCAAGATCCCTTCCAACTTTTTTTTATTATTATTATTATTATTATTATTATTATTATTATTATTATTATTATTATTATTATTATGTTTTTTGATTGTAGATTTAAGTTAGAAGTGTATTCACTTATCGTATCGAACTTATGTTTAATCTCCTTGTGGTTTAAGTCTGTTGTAGTTTGTATCTGTCATAGCATTGCATAAATTTCGTCTTGGAAAGTATTGGTCTTGTCTTGAAGTATTTCTAGAGGTCTTTGATCTTTCAGGCTAAATCTTTCAGGATTAGATATTAAGTGTGGTTTTCTATCATTTTTTGATGAGTATGTCATATCCATATTGTCTCCCCCTTTCGAGTAGTCCATCATAAATGCCATAGTCTCTGTAATTAGCCTTGTCAAGCTAATCAAAATTCAAAATCCATACAGTCCAATTTTGTATATTCTTGTTTTTATATATAATTTTTGTAATCCACTGTAATTTTCAGTTGTCAAGGTTTCAGTAAAATCAATGTTTTATAACAATTCTTTTTTTCAGGAATCAATTTTTAATTCAATATATTTAGCCAGCTTAAATCCTTCCTGTAACTTCCTTCTCAATAATTTGTCATAGATCAAAGTTTTTAAACAAAGTGTTCCTTCAAACACTTTCCAATCTTATAGCTGGCCCAGTATGCAATCTCTTCTCTGTTCCTTAGCAACTATCTTCTTAAAGGTTACTAGATTTTTCTTTGTTTCTGGGCATTGTCTTTAATGTGCTATATTCTCATTGTCCACTAGATGTCAGCAAATATTTATTTTCCAGCTCTTTCAGACAAAATTTCTTATTATTTTTCTTTTTTTATGTAATTCAATCAAAATCCTTTAGAATATAATCTTAGCAGTTTGTTTTAGTTTCTAAGTTTGATCAGATTGTAGTATTTTGAATTTAATTTCAATAAGTTTCTTTCCTCCTTAAAGGTTAATTCGCCACTTCTGTCTATGGGGGAATGGGAATGTAGTCCCCTCCCCTCACTTTCGGAGGTTGTTTGCTTTGGGGATCTTTCCCAGGGACTAGTTGTAAAATAAGGGAGAGAAGATCAGATACTCTCACCAGTTCCAAGCACGCTGTTCACCGTTGTTCTTGGTAGTGCTCTTGGTCTTCGGCTGCAGGTAGCTTCAGCTAGACACTGACATGCGACTAGCCTTTCTCCTGTCTGGTTTGGAGGGCTTTCCCCGGATCAAACAAAGCACTTGCTGTTGCTTTGTGATCAATGGGGCACCCCTCCTTCGCGGTCACCTCTATGGGGCGACTTTGGACCCATCTAGGGTCCCCCTGGCAGAGCGAAATTAGCCATGGGGAGTGGAGGTCCGCTCTTGTGCGGCCATGCGCTACGAGTGCAAACAGGAAGTCCTAAATCTGTATGTATTTATTTGACCTATAGACCTAACCTTTTGGTGGCTGATGTTTCTTATGTAATTTTATGTGGTATGGAGATGATGCAATTGTCTACTAATTGTCAGCCTGTTGTTTTCATTCTTGCTGAATGTCCTATTTATTATCTCAGTGGGGATATTTTGTTTCAACAGCAGAAGCCAGACAGAAAACACAATTCTCCCAAGTGGTGACATCCTACAGGATTTCATTCCCATTAGTTTTATGGAGGTTTATTCTAGCTTCAGCAAAAACATTCAGTGCCCCTCATTCACAACCCTCCCCAAGCCATCCATTTTTGCAAAGGTACGTTTGGCATGCACAGACACGCCTAGCTGAGGATTATTGTTACCCCTGAATTTCTAAATGCCTTGCTTTATTAAACTAGAAAGTGCTTGGTTTGCTTCTGGCTAAGTATGTTGTACGAAGCCTATAATCAAACCACAGTTAAAACAATACATAGCTTATGCTATGAGGCTTGGTGGCTCAGTGGTTAGAATGCAGTATTGCAGGCTACTTCTGCTGACTGCCGGCTGCCTGCAGTTCGGCAGTTCAATTCTCATCGGCTCAAGGTTAATTCAGCCTTCCATCCTTCTGAGGTGGGTAAAATGTGGACCCAGATTGTTGGGGGGCAAATATGCTGACTCTGTAAACTGCTTAGAGAGGGCTGTAAAGAACTGTGAAGCGTTATATAAGTGTAAGTGCTATTGCTATGCAATTTTATGCATAACACATTTCTATTCTGTTGCAATCTAAAGATACGATGCCTTACATAGCATACAAAAATAGTTTAAACATGCAAGTTATAAAGATAACCCCAAAATATCATAACTAAAAATAATAAAATGACCCTGAGCAAAAAAAAAACCCCCACAATACGGAAGAAGCTTGCATTTTTAGATAGCTTCTTATGGCATGAAATTTAGATTGACTATGAATGTTTGAGTCAAATGCAGTCTTTGCTTCTCTCTTTCCATATCGCCCTCTGCAGTATGTGGATTTTTTTATTGTCTAATACAATTTCTATTAGGTAAGCCTGAAACTGCAGAACGGATTCTAGGCAGCATTTTATAGAGTTTCAGCAAGCTCTCTTCGAGCTCTGCTATTCTAGATACTTGTAATTTCAGCTAGGCAGTGCCAATTAAGCCTTGCCTATTCTGGCCAGGAATCCTGGGAGTTACAGTCTCAGCATAGAGGATAATCTCACATTCCTTATTTTAGGTAGGGTTTTTAGTACTGGTTTCCTTTTTTCAACTCCAAAGAAAACTTGAATCCTGCATACAATCTTGTCCAAGTTGATAGTTTCCAAATGTGTTTGAACTGCAACTCTAAAGCAATCAGATTGAGGGCACAATTGCTCAGTAGCTAAAGATATTCAGCTTATCAGCTGGAAAGTACAGGTTTGAGATAGGATGAGCTCCTGTTACTTGCCCTAGCGCCTGCCCACCCAGCAGTTTCAAAGCATGCAAACGGGAATAGATATATAGGTACCACTCTGGTGGAAAGACGATGACAACAACAACAACAACAACAACAACAACAACAACAACAATAATAATAATAATAATAATATAAAGTTGGAAGGGACCTTGGAGGTCATCTAGTCCAATTCCCTGCTCAGGCAGAAAACCCTATATCATTTCAGACAAATGGCTGTCCAGTCTCTTCTTGAAAACTTCCAGTGTTGGAGCATTCACAACTTCTGGAGGCAGGTTGTTCCACTGGCTAATTGTTTTAACTGTCAGGAAA
>NW_015387011.1:516077-540391 GCF_001527695.2 Protobothrops mucrosquamatus | reverse complement strand
CTTTTTTCCATCGTGGTGACCAAAACTGGATACAGTTATTCAAGTGTGGCCTTATTACCAAGGCATTGTAAAGTGATATTAACACTTCACATGATCTTGATTCTATCCCTCTGTTAATGCAGCCTAGCACTGTATTGGCTTTTTTGGCAGCTGCAGCACACTGCTGGCTCATATTTAAGTGATTGTCCACTAGGACTCCAAGATTCCTCTCACAGTTACTACTATTGAGCAAGGTGTCACCTATACTATACTTGTGCATTTGATTTTTCTTGCCTAAATATAAAACCTTTTTCCACCATTGAATTTCATTTTGTTAGATAGCGCCCAATGTCTGTGAAGATCCTCGTGTATCCTAAGCCTGTCTTCTGGAGTGATGGGTATTCCTGCCAGCTTGGTGTCGTCTGCAAGTTTGATGAGTTCCCCATCTATCCCCCTCATCCAAATCTTTGATGAAGACGTTGAAGAGCACTGAGCCCAGAACAGAGCCCTATGGCACCCCACTACACACTTCCCTCGATGTAGATGCAGTTCCATTGAGGACCACACACTGAGTACGGCCCGGCCGGTCAGCCAGCTACGAATCCATCTGGTGGTGATGTTGTCTAACCCACATGGTAGTCTAAGTGAATAGCATAAAAAAGCTTATGCCTTTTAATAAAATGTGATAGTTAAGAGGTCTTCCCAGACTCCTGATTTTTTTTTAATATTGTCTGGGCATTTAATCTGCAAAAGTAACCTTGAATGTATTTAGTGTATTTGCTTGTTTTAATGGGTATTGGAGGATCTCAAATTTGGGGATTTTCACACACCCCCCCCCCCAGATTCAACTACATCACCAGCCTTCAATTTGATTCTATTCTTTATGTGTTTGTGTCTCTGAGAGCATTTGCTTCAGGAAGGCATTCCTGGAAAGTAGAAATAAAAGCCACAGGAGAAAACTGGGCAGTGCATGTTAGCAAGGAGCCTGTCAGATGGAAGGGTGCAATCCCCCTTAGTCCAGAGAAGGGAATCTGAGCTTTGCAGAGAGACAACAGGGGTGAGGAGGCTTGCTAGATCTGTATTTATACAGACTCTGAGGCGTAAGTAGCATTTTTGATGCCCACTCATAAGTTTTTCACCTGCTGTTTTTGCTGGAGCGAAGATTGTCCCATTCTTCCTGCTGTCAGAAGAGCAAGCCAGAGCCCAATTGTTTTTGAAGCACAGATCTGTGACAGCATCAGCATAGAAACACTAATAGCAGGCTTGATAATCAAAGGAGGTGGATTTAGATTTTTTATCCCACCTTTATTTATAAAAATGCAAGGCAGCAAAAAATACCTAATACTCCCTGCTCTTTCCCTCACAATCACAGATGGGGCTGAGTGATGGGCCCAAAGTCCCCCAGCCTGCTTTATGCTTGAGGCAGGATTAGAAACACCAGGTTTCTAGTCTGATGCCTTAAACATTAGACCAGACTGGCTGTTAGAATGTAGTTGTAAATGTTTACACCAATTTGAACATTTTACCTCATTGTTAATTTTAATGAACTGATTTTCTCAATCCCCGGAGAGAAATTACCAAATAAAATTTTCTGAGCAGTGGAGTAATTATAGGACTGTCATCACTGTTCGATACCAACCTGTCTAACTTGTGATTTAGTACTTTTAGAACAGGGCCATTCTGCATCACATGACCAAAACTTAAAATAGGGCCATTGGCAACTTTTTATACACAACCCCAAAACTGTTTTTGAGACCTCTTACTAGACCTAGTTCGTTAATAAACAGCCCTGCTCCTATTGTGTTCAGATACATTTTTTAACATTCGTAAAATTGGTATTTAAAAATATTCTTGTACAGTTTTTGTTAATATATTTAGTGCAGCGAAAAGCTCTTCCCAAAAGCCTGTGGGTGGCTCTGAAAAGAGCCTTTGGGTCTCGGTATCGTCCCCCGGGGCAGGGTTGTTATCTTGTCTTCACTGAACAGCAACAGGAGCGGTCGTCGGCTTGACCGCGACTTTGGGCACCTTGGAAGACTTGCTCACGCTGGTGGTGGGTTTGCTGCTACTAGCGCTATGCAGAACTNTCCGCCTCCCGAGACGAAACAGCAGCAAACAATCGCCGCTGAACGTCTTTTATACCTTTCTTGACCGCCTTTCTCTTATTGCGATTGGTTGAAAAGAGCAGACCAATAGGAACAGTTCTATTTTAACCAATAAGAAACTAGTATTGTCAAAGACCAGTATAATAAAACGAAGTAACGGTTTTTATAAATAAGAAAAATCTCTCTAACGTTCTTTGTATAATTCTACTCTAGTATTAATTATGTGCGAGAGAAATAATTTACTTTACCATAAATGTTTGCTTGGGTTCATAGTTCCATACAATCGAGAATTGATCCATTTGATTAAAAACTTCCTGCATATGAAATCATACGAAGTTTTGTCTTAAATCTACTATATTGTGTATTTTGTTGACGAGAATTTCTTTAATGTTGTATTCGCAAATGTAAATTTCCGATTAAAAAAATATAGATGTCGAAAAGACCCAAAGGGGAGAGGAGACTGAAAACTGACGGGCGTATGAAAACCGCTTATGAAGCAAATGCTCTGCGTTTCCCGCCTCCCCCCCCCGTAGTGTTCCTTGTTGCATTGTATTTCCTTGACAAAACAGCTGCTCTCTTTAATGGCTTACTGTTTAACAACATAATTAATAATAATAATGAACACAAATCAATTCTCATCAGGAAGCCAAACGAAGATTTCTAATCTCCGTCAATATTTTCTCTAAAATATTTTGTCTATATTAGGCACTATACCATAGCTAGTTTATTTTGTCAATATTGCAATTCAAAACCAAATGTTCAATCATTCTAGAAAGGGCGTTCAATAGGTGGGATTTATTACAATTTACTATGATAAAAAAAACTAATATAGTTACAACACTATTGAGGAAAAGTATCAGTTAAATTCAAACATCAGATGTGCATGAGTTGGGCAGCCACATGTAAGTTGGGAGGGGTATATAAATTTGTTTAATAAATATTTAATTATAATAATAAGGGGGGGGAAACGGCTGAGAAAATTTAGAACTCCATCCACTTTGACCATATCACTTTGAAAAATTCCTTCTTTACCTTTAACACCCCCATTATAAATCAAACGTTCATAAGCAGGACAGGTTGACAGAATATATTTCTCTTTTTATGATTTGTATGATCATTTTATCAAATCCTATATCTAGAAAACCTATGGTTCTTGATAAATTCTAAATACTGGAAATATAGCCCAAACTGTTCATTCTTTAATGTATTTCAATTAATAGACACCACAAATCTTTGCACTGATCCTGCATTTCCAAATATCTTCTTTCCTGTGGGTCTTTATTATTTTACTTTTACTTTTCTTCGTATATCCGTCATTGGCCAGTTTTTCTGAATGTAATCCAATTAGAATTTACCATCAGAATCCATGTTAATGTGATCTGGAACGTCTCCTTTGACGCGAACTCGATTCTTAATGACACCGTGGGCGCATCCTAACAATGCTTCACTTGCTTTCATTTTTAAAGTGTTTATTCAAACACCACAGTTTCATGATCACAAGTGAAAATAGGGATCCCAAATTATTTCAAATTAATTAGCATCGTGAAATCTAAAATATGCCAACCCCAAACCGTACATGCCTCTCGGAATTCTTACATTTCATCAGAATATTGTGCCGATAAATGCGAATAGAAAGAACGGGGTGGGGAAGAAATGACAAATGTGCTTGTGTATCATTTTTAACCTTCGGTAACACCCTCCGCTGTAACATACAATACAGCGTCATGGAGAATTTTGGGAGCTCGGAAATTTATTAGGACCAGCCCCAAATGTAGCTGGTCAGCGCACAGAAATGCAAACATCTAATGTGATGGCTCCGTGGCTGAATCTAGAACTTCGCTAAGAAAGTTTCCGTCGAATCGAAACAAATTCCTGTTAGTCCTGCATTATCTTCGTCGCAGGTGAAACGATCTATTTATAAGCTATTCTTTTCCTTCCAATGGGAGGCTCAGGCTAGATATTCTTATTAAGCTCATTCCGTGCAATATTTCCATTTAATTCCATTTGATATGTTATTTTTAATTCCCTTCAAAACCTCAATAACCTAAGATAAAAATTACAAGTAGGTGATTTTGCTTCTTTCCCGCATCGGACAATTAAAACAGAACCTGAACGGTTAAAAAAATAAATAAATGACTCGGACGAACAATAAACCAAGACTTGTGGTCAAATCAGCTTAGAAAACCCATCTGTTTCGACGCAGAAATACAAACTACCTCCGATTCAAAGATTTAAGTTGGAATATGACGGTCGGTTTTCTAACTTTTCAGTCAGGAGAGTCACGCCCCCTTTACAGTCGGCCCTGACAGAAAACTTTGAAAAAAAGAGATTGACGTTTAAGTACACGAGATGTATCTTGTGCTGTTTCAATTGTGCAATCAAAACAGCAATCTGGGAAAAATGCACAATTCTGTCATACTGTATAATATTGAGAAGATGTGAGAAGAAATTGTATTTAATGCACACAGCATAAAATACTGGACAGGCGAGAGAAAATAAACCAATTTTTTAGAATATAAAACTAAAGTTCATTGCAGTTTTTCCTGGAACAGCATGTACAACTTCCTATGGCATAGGAGTTTTTTTTATATACCTAAGGCAGGATTAGAACTCACAGTCTCATGACTAGACCAAACTGGCTCACTTCTCATGCATAGTAGCTTTTGTAAAAGGTAACCAACGTCTCACATGGATAGGTTTTCTACTTATTATTATTAAAGTAAATAATTATAATGAAATATGGGAGGATTTTATAAAAACAGTGTTGGTGGAACACAAATGGAATAAGCCTACTCAGGAATATATGCTGTTTTGGAGGGGGTAAGGGCACAATTGAAATATATTGTATATTGTTAGTTGCTTTATGAGAAGAAATATAGGTAATAAAAATGGTCTCCGGGGGGGAATGCATTGTAATATTTATATTTTTATTGGTTTTTTTATTTAGACATATGTATTATGTTTCTATTATTTGTAACTGAATAAAAAATGGATAGGTTTTCTGTCATGTTTAGGTAGTTTTCAGAGAATTAATAAAATTAGTGGGCATAAATTAATTTAACAATGCAACTTGCATGAGAAGCTTCACTTGTTCGAATATATGTCCTCCCACAGCAATCATTAAAAATGTCTTCTCTTTTACTTCTGTCCACTCTAATTTATCAAACTGGGAGAACAAAATTCACTGGAATTCTTCAGTTCCATGTGAATTATGTCTTTCTGTTTTTCACCAGTTAGAATATTCCAAAGAAAAGGGGTGAGATTATTGAAAGTGTCTGACCTGACTGAAAACTGAATGTTTTCTGGGAGACCTTAAGAGAAGAACACAATGTCCATTTTATAATTGGTCATTTTATAGCCATTTTATGATTTCTCCATTGCAGTCTATAATTTTTTAACATCCCTTGTGATATTTAAACAAATGATGGTCTTACTATAATCTTTGGGGTCATTTTTTTTCTTCATTGATTCCTATGAGATATCAACAGATAGGACTTTAATAGATGTATCTAGAGAATAAAGTACACCAGGCTAGAAATCCGCCTTAGCCATGAAAGCCAATGGGTGACTTTGGGCAGTCATTCTCTTTCAGCCCAAATCACCTCAGTGTTGTTGTGGGGAAAATAGGAGGTGGAAGGTGTGTTGGATATGTTTGCCACTTTGAGTTATTTATAAAAATAATAAAGGTGATATACAAATAAAGTAGAATGAGCATTCTTCTACCTCTTCATGCTATATGAAAAGGCTTATTCATCAACTGTTTTACTGTGAATCTAAGTGTATTTTATTTGCTGTAATTTTGAGGAGTGGAACTTTGTTCTGTTTAGGCTATAATTCCAATTAAATGTTATTTGATTCTGGAAACTGAAATGCTTTCTAAAATATTCTTTTCAAGATGAAGGCAAAATAGAAGACTCAATATTGAGGGCAAAATAGTAAGTCTGACAGAAAATTTAGCACATTTTAATCTTGCCCTTTCTCCAGGGAGTTTAAACTAGCTAAAAATCCTGTGAGGTAAATTAGTTGAAAGGATAATGGGCTAATAGCTTCAGGAGAAATTGGGGAATTTAGATCTGTGTGGTCAGCCTTCCTTTGTCCTCTGCCTGCTAATTTTGATGTGGAAATTGATAAACATAAATATGAGAGGCTGCTTGTTAAAACCCTGGCTTTTAACTGAAGTTAAATTGGAGATACTTTTGGATTCCAGATTTGCTCCATGTTCAATCAGCTGGATGTGTACCCTGAGTATATATATTACCTTGCATCTAAAACTGTTTCTTAAAAGTGTTCTTATTGGTAGGAAGGGACAATATTGAAAATGGAATAGACTCTCTACACAATCCAGAAGAAACTTCAGAAAGAAGAAAAACAAAGTGAATTAAAGGCAAATATACCAGAGCAAATATGGGGGACTGGAATTGCAGGACAATCTAATGAATATAAACGGGGCCAGTCCTCCCAGAAAACTGGCAAACAATTGGTCTCCTCTGATACAAATACTACACATGAAAATGGAGGGAGACCCACTGGATGATCTAAAAGTGTTGGTATGGAAGCCTAATTGGCAAAGGAAAAAAGCTAGAATAAGATTAAAGACTGGGGATTTGGTTTATTAGAGGGGAATCTACCTTGTCAATTAGAGGGTTAAAATGAGAGGCTGAGATAAGGGGAATCTGGGTTATTAGATTTAAAATAGTTGGAAATTAGTGGGAAATAAGCTCTGAGTTGTATAATATTGAAAAATTAGGATTGAAAGGGAAATAAAAAGTAACTATCAGGAATATGTTTGACTTATTGATTAACCCAGGCAATATGTATAATGGCTATGATCTACTAAAAGGGGATATTTTATTATTAACAAGAAAATTTAGTATGGTGGGAAATAGAAAATCTTTAGGAAATAGAATAAGATTACATTTAAGCAGGTAAAACGTGTATTTTGGATATTATAGTTTCTTATGAAGTGAGATAAGGGAAACCTTGGTTACCTAGAGCTTGAAAATCATGGATTTTAAAGGTTGATTGGAATATTGGTGATAATTTAAAAATTAAGTAAAAATTAATAACAGGACATGATACCCAGATTAATTAAAATATGTATAAGCTAAAAATGTATTGATAAATGTAACAGTGATGTTTTTATTGAGTTGATTTAATCAAAAATGTACTAACTTGATTAAGGGAAAAAGAGAAGAAATATTTGATGATGTAACCTGAGATCGGTACTAAACTTTATGTTATTGAATTATTGTTTAATCCTGCCACCACGTTGCTTTTCAAATACTTAAATGTAAAAAACCAATAAAATATTATTTTAAAAAAATGTTCTTGTTAGTGTATACAATATATAAAACTTTTGGATTTCAGGCCAGGAATCAAGGATTCAGTCTAGAAAACACTGTCTGAATTATCATCTACTTTCCATATTTTATCATCACCTTTTTTTCTTCTATTGATATTATTGTAATTCCTTGAATTGGTGTAAGCTACCCAGAGTTCTTAAGAGTTTAAATATGCAAGTTTAATAAATTATGATCAGCAAATTAGGCATTGCCCAAAGTCAAGAAATAGGTTTTCCATTTTATTTGACACTGTGACAAATTTCATATTTTGCATTAAACCATAATATGCTGTGTTTGCTTTGAGCCTATTGTAGAAACCTAGTCACTTTATTGGTAAACCATGGTTTGGGGAAATAAAGGATTATGTGAGCCAATCCAGATTTTTTTGTCAGTTGTAGTCAAGCAAACAGAATGGGTGTAATCTGTGAACTGAGTTTGTGAATATGCTTGTAATGTCTTGTCTTTGCAGAATGGCATAAAATGGATTAGTGACCATCCATGAGTAGGAAAACTAAAGCTTCTGAAAAATTGGCATGGGCAAACAAGCTGCAGGTCTGTTCATGAATGTGCTGCTGTTCATGGTTTAGAGAAGTCCTTCCCTGGCTGTTCTCGAGCATGCAGCTACTTCAACACTGTCAGATTACCTCTAGGTCCAGGATGATGCTAGCCAAGCTTCTTGTCTGCCTTCAGAAGTTGTGGGGGCTCCATCACTGGAGTTTTTTAAAAAGAGATTGGACAGCCATTTGTCTGAAATGGTATAGGGTCTCCTGCTAGAGCAGGAGGCTGACTAGAAGGTCCCTTCCAGTTCTGTTGTTCTGTTATTCTGCTTTTTGTCCAGAGACTGTACATAGTCCTGAGGCTTCCTTGCAGTTCCAGTCTCCTGACATCGTCGCCTTGAGGGAAGCTTGGCAAGGTTACCTGCTTGAGTTATTTGAGAACCATGTTTTCTCCATGAGAGCAACTATCTCAGCAGCTGAGCAACTGTAACTATCTCAGCCATAACATTTACCTGGGCATGTGCCTTCAAAGAGGGATGAAGATCTGCTAATGTATTTCCATCTCATAATGAAATGAATGACCTAGGCCAGTGATGGCGAACCTTTTGGAAACCGAGTGCCCAAACTGCAACCCAAAACCCACTTATGTATCATTGGGTGCCGGGTGGGCGTGGCCCATTGGGTGGGCATGGCTGCGGTGGAAACGGCAGACTAGGTGGGACTAAAAAGTTCAATCAATCAATTCCAACTTTGTGAGATCTTTTTTTTTCCCCACAAGAAGTTGAAATTGATCGATTGATTGAACCTTTCTTTTTTTTGCACACGGTGGCAGAGGCCTAAAGTGAAAAGGTTTTATAAAATCCAGCTGAAAGCCTAGGACTGGGGTGACGGCGCGTGTGCCCACAGAGAGGGCTCTGCGTGCCACCTGTGGCACGTGTGCCATACGTTCGCCACCACGGACCTAGGCTTAAATGTCCTGAAGCCCACATTTTCTTTTTATGAGAAAAAGTTTATTAAATAATTATTTGAAAGCTTTTTGAAAGAAATGTAGTAGAATGTTAGAAAAATAACCTGTGTTAAGAGTGCTTGGATGAGATAGCTTGATGAAGAGGAAAGATGAAGGAGAGCTATAGGATTGCAGCTTCCATGAAAGATGGAGATTGTGCAACCTGAGTTTCAAACCTGCCTGAAATATGTTTTGACAACAGCTTAGGTTCCATTGTGAGAAGAAAAAAAATTAGTGCCTCTTCTCTAGTACCTTGTTTAGTAGGAAAAGAGGCAATTCAGTGTAACTCCTACATTTGTTCTATTCTGGTGCAATGCTGTGCCTTACACTGCATTTCAGCTGATGTGTCAAGAAATATCTGCCTTTGATGTTTGCTTTCTTTTTGTCATATCTTGATCTACTTATCTTTATTTTGAATTCCTAAAACTGCTTACATAACCAATGGCAACTGCATCCTGCCTAGAGGCTTGCAAATTGTGTAGCCTTTTATTTAGTTTATTTGTGTAGCCTTTTATTTAGTTTCTTTCTTATGCACATAATTTCAACTTAAAAAAAATATAATTCTGTAATAAAAATACTATTGCATATATACAACATCCAGTGTATTCTCCTGGCTTGATTATATTATTGTGCTACTGATTATTTGTGAATAAGGTAAGACCATTTTGTTATTATAAATAATTGTTCTTTCATTATGCTATCATAAAAGTGGAATATTCAATTTCTTTCAAATATTTTGTATGAGCAGAACTGCATGCAAGTAAGAGTAAATTTAATGGCCCAACCCTCTTTTTTATCTTAAAGCAGCTTTGCATCATGACACAAGCCCCGCCCCTTTGCAAAATTGCACAGTGAGTAGAATATTAGTAATGACTCTTCTAGATTGCAAGATATGTATTATTGCAACAAGTAATATAACAGAAAATTGAACCCGTGGGCTCTTTCACTGACATGATCCATACTCCCATCATTTTCACAATATTGTAAAAAGGTAGAACTCATACCAAATGTATAATAATAATAATTTTTATTTTGCGGTCACAGACCAAAATTCAAGTGCAACAAAAGAAAACACAAGAGAAATATAATCACAAACAATTAAACACCAGATACCAAATGTTAATAACTGGGTTCTTCCCTCCACCCACAAATGTGAATTTTTTTCAGAAACTGCTCCATTTGTGGTTATTCGAAGAGCAAGTGTTTTCATTCAGAAATATTGTGAGATGTGTTTGTGAGGAGTGCATTCTCCAGACTACACTGTGTTAAAGTGGATCTTGTCACATCCACCTTAAATGATGTTCAGGTACTCAGTTGCTTCTGCTTTTTACTTATCTGGCTGGTTTGCAAGGAATTGTGGTGTTTTTATGATGGACAAATAGATGGGAAGCCAAACATGATTTTTCCCCTCATTATTTTGGTAGAAATTCATTTCACTATACAGTACTGACGTTAGCTACCCAGGTTGGTTCACACATTCACAGAATTTGAACCACTTTTTTTCCTGAAAAATATGCTTGTTTTGGCAGAAGAGACAGATTCTCCCCAGAGACTGCTCTTTGGAAGAACTAAAAACAAAACCCCACAAAATCACATTTCCTCCTGACTAATTTATATCTCCCTCAAGTATGTATAAGCTTGATATTAAAAAATTGGCTATAGTCAAACAATATTTTTTTTCAAAGAAGGCCTTCCCACTACCCTCTTCCCTACATTTTGAACTATTCAGATTTAAAAGGGAAAGACAGTCTTGTTCATTCTTTTACTTAAAACATATTTTAAGAATTTAAAATTACATGAAGACAGCATATCAAATGAATTAAATTTCATTTAGAGTTACACGCACAACACACACTTAGACAGTTTTCCCTCTGGGTGAGAGTAAATCAGAGAGCTATCTTTTTTTTTTACAGTAGCCTTTTACTTCAGAAAGGATTTTTCTCTCATTAAACAGCTATCAGCACAGGCACCTCATTATTATTAAGTTATTCCTTAAAAAGTCAATTGAACAAGGAACAACTGAAATAGCAACAATCTTTTATAACTTATTTTCCATTCCTATGTGGGTGTGTATATGTCTCCTTTTGGCTATATTAAATATATATATTTATATATATTTATATGCTCCTAGAAGCACGAAGCTGAAAACACCAGCCTGAAGATGACGAATGGGACTTCGCCGAAACGTCACCAAGACACTTCCAATTTTACGTGACCTACATACAAACACCTGCAGAAACCTCAGAAAACATATATATATTTATGTTATATATATGTTTTTTCAAAATTTGGATTGCTAACAAAGAATTAAGGGAGAACTGGAATAGCCATTTTGAACTTTTTAGTTCTTTTCAACCAGACATACCCTTCTGAGATTTGAACCTGGGCTGTCTGCATGTTAAGTAGTTGTATTAACCTCTAGGCCACAGGCTCTTTCTCACTTTGTCAGCTATGAGACAGGGGAGAAGAATTATCTTGAGTTTGGTGCACCCTGTCGGCCCAAATATGGGAGAAAGGAATATACTAAATTTATTAGAAATTAAAATTAAAAAGATACCAATTAAAAGAAATGAATGAAGAAAAATAGAACTGCAGAAAAGGAAAAAATAAGCACATATATAAGGAATATGTAAAGAAAAAAATAGATCAAAGAGAAAGGAAAAAAGAATAAAAGTAAAGAAATAAAGAAATGGCTTCCTCCTTTATCACAAGTATAAACAATTTATCATCTTCCCTTAAAATACAGCAAGTGATCTCTTCTTCCTATATCTTATCTATAAACAAGTCCTGTAAAGTCTTGTCTTTCAACCCAGATCAGCAAAAGTTCTTTAAGGTTACCAGAGATAATAACATAACAATTTTAATATTAATTAAACAATCAACTTCCTTTTACTTTTAACAATCTCTATCTTTAGTCCTGTCAAACAATGTCCTAGAAGTTGATTTCTTATATTTTTTATTTTATCCCTTTTCACAAAATTTTTCAAAACTTTAATAAGTCTTTTATAAATTCAGTATAGAAAAGCTATTCAGGTGACTCCTTTGGTTTATCATGTTTTTAAGAGAATTTAAAATGCATTTTTCCACAGGAAGAATTCCTATAACTAAATTCCAAAATCTTATTTCTAAACTATCTGGACCCTTAGTCAATTTGTAACTTTCCAAAAAAAGTTCCAATCACCCCTTTTTTTGTTTATTCTAAAATACTAGACTTGTATTTAAAACTCCTTTCTCTAAGGATTGAAGGAAACTTACCCAGTGCTATAAAACCTGCTGATCCAAAGATTCCTAATAGCTGAAAAGCAGTTAACAATTTCCAAAAGTGATGAGAAAAAGAACTATGCAAACCCACTGTTCTTTTAAAAGCAATGAACAGAGTTTGAGCAAAACTGACTTTCCTACATCTCCCTAGAGCTCTAAATCAGGGGTCTTCAAACTTGGCCTTTTTATGACTTGTGGACTTCAACTCCCAGAATTCCTCAGCCTGGCATGAAGTCCACAAATCATAAAAGGGCCAAGTTTGAAGACCCTTTCTAAACCCTCCAGAGACTGTAGTCTTGGGGCCTTCTCACAAGAAGCAATTATGGGCTATCTCAAGTCCATTCTTTCTCCAGAAAGGAAGTACTAAGAGCTGGTCTACTCCCTGGCTCTTTATTCTGCTACAGTTGTTGCTGAGAATGGATCCAACTTCAGTTCAGCATTTCTTCCCTAGAAGTCCCTTGCTTTTAAAAATTGCTAAGAAAAATTCCATTGATATTTTGAGCTTCCATCACCAAATTGGCTCACACTCTCCTTAGAGGAGAGAACTCTTCAGATACAAAGGGTTCTACAAATTCCCCTTTCCTCTTGAAGCTTAATCTTGTTTTTCTCTAAAACAGCACTCAGTATGTAAATCACCTAGTTTCCTATTCTCACTCAGCTCCAGCTTGGGACAGGATGAGGGGCATTAATAGAAGGAGTGCCCCCAAAATGGAGTTGTTTGAGAGAAGGAAACTGTTTTCAACCTCATAGCAATGTGCTTGCATGCAGGCAACTATTCTGTCATTTCAGTGCAAGCAGTTCTTGCTTACCAACTGTCTGATTTAGCGACCATTCAAAGTTATATGATAGCGTAAAACAAAACCCCAGTTTTGTGACTAATTCTTACATTTATGACCATTGCAGCATCCTGCAGCTCCATGATCGCCATTGACATAGATTCATAACTGGTTTCCAACAAGCAGAAATAAGCAAGGAGTAAAATCACAAATTGTGATCATGGGATGTCTCACTTAATGATCCTTGCACTTAGCGATGGGCCCAAGGGAACAATAGCCAACGACTTAATAGCCAGCTATCAACACCCCAATCCACACCTAAAAAGCCACCTACAACAGTCACCATCTAAATACTACACACAAAATAGCCCAACGCACACACTCTGCTAGAGAGAAGTTTCCTGAGGATGGGCTCCAGCATGAGTCCGAACGCACTGGTCCCCGTGACTGACCCAGATTGGATCCTGCAACATTATCCTGGCACACATGTATTCACCTTCATTCGTCTTAGCCAGGGGTCCTCGAACTTGGCCACTTTAAGCCTGGGGAATTCTGGGAATTGAAGTCCACAAGTCTTAAAGTGGCCAAGTTTGAGGACCCCTGGTCTTAGCGATGGAGTTGCCAGTCCCAGATATGGTTGCTAAGCAAGGGCTACCTGTACCCATTCTTGCCTTTCCACCCTACGCATTCCCTTCCCTTTGCTCATGAGAGGCAACCTGTGGGCTACATGCTGTTCACCCTGCTTCTCTCTGTCTTATTTCCAGAGCTATCCAAATAGCGCTTCCCAAACCCAGCCCTAGTTCGCTGAATTATAAGAACAAGATTTTTCATGGTGTTTTTTTTTTTAAATACGCAAGCCTCAGGGTCGTTGCATTAAGCCTCCCGTTGCATTAATACAGTATTCTATTTTAAAAGCAAACCTGAAAAAAGAAAAATAAAGGCTTAACAATTTAGCTCCCACTCCTCACCATGTCGCTACCATATTCCACCTAAGATGTCAATCTCATATAGGCTAAAAAAAATTTTTTAATAATGTAATCCCTGACTGCCAAATCAGTTGCTCCCCCCTCACTTAATACACCTATAACACACATGTATCACCTTAGTCTATCACTCCAAGGTTGTTTCTCCATTCCTGATCTGCTTCCAAGATTCAGGGGGTCAAAAGTAGAGGAAACAGCTTGAGATAAATCAGCAGGAGGTAAGTAAGATATAGAAAAGGCTGTCCCCCAACTTTTCCTTGCTTGAGGTGAGTGATATCCTCCCGCTTAGTCAAGACCCCACATGTTTCTCCTTCTCCATGATTGTAAAGCTGCAGTAAGGAGAAGTGATCCATATATGACGATTTACAGCCCTTGCATGATATGGAAAATGAACTGCCTGTCTCTGGCTAGTGCTAGGGCCAGCCACAGAATGTGAAGGATAAGTGTAGGGCGTTTAATTTTCTGACTGAACCTCCCTTAAAGGAAAGTCATCAAGGACACATTCTAAGCCAGCACCCTACCCCTACGTAAAAGAAGGGGAAGACCGCTTCCCCATTGAATGGGGCTGAGAAGAAGGTGAATATATGTGTTTGGTGAGTGACGTCATGAAAGGCAACTAGTTGCATCTCATAATCCAAGTAAACCCCCAGTTTCCTGGGCTTCTTCTTCAGAATCAGGGGGATCTTGGGTAGAGTGAGAGCTTTGTATTGGATCCGATCCTTTCCCACTGCCCAGATTCCTTCTTCTGGGACAAGGACGAGCTTTCCCTTCCTCTTCATGGAATTTCTCGCCACCCCCAAGGCCCAGTACCCATCCTCTCCAACTTCTACTTCCCAATAATGCTTTCCGGAGGAAAACCCCTCCCTTCCCAGGACGCAGCGATCCATATTAAATCTTTTAGGACTGTACGGTAGGCTCTGCCACATGAATCCCTGTATGACAGTTCTTTGATCTGCAGACAGGATCAGGTCGTGGTTGGCTGTTTCTGGATCCAGAACTATGTTTGCTGAGAGGAAAAGGAGAAGTGGGAAAAGAGAAAGAAAGGAAAGAGGAAAAGGTTAACCTAAAAGAAAATGCTGCAGTTGCCCCCATTCTTAATTATAACGAGGAAGAGAAATTGATCAGCACATAGATCTTATTTTGAAACAACTTTTAGTGCTTATCCCAGTAAGCGAACCTTTTAGAGACCGAGTGCCCAAACTGCAACCCAAAACCCACTTATGTAGTGTCGGGTGCCGGGTGGGTGTGGCCAATTGGGTGGGTGTGGCCAATTGGGTGAGCATGGCCCATTGGGTGGGCATGGCTGCGGTGGTAACGGCAGACTGTGTGGGACTAAAAAGTTCAATCAATCAATTCCAACTTTGCAAGATCTTTTTTTTCCTCGCAAGAAGTTGAAATTGATTGATTGATTGAACCTTTTTTTTTTTTTTGCACACGGCAACGGAGGCCTAAAGCGAAAAGGTTTTATAAAACCCAGCTGGGGCGACGGTGCGTGTGCTCACAGAGAGGGCTCTGCGTGCCACACGTGCCATAGGTTCGCCACCACGGGCTTATCCCATTAAAAGACCCATTTCCAAGGCTGTACCAAGTCTCCCTAGATCTATTTAGATGAATAGCACGGCATAGTATGAATGACACTTCCCTGGACTAAATTGTGCAGCAAAACAAGGAGGTAGTATCTTCATGCCTAAACACAATAGGCTTCTATTATTTCATTTGAAATAAAATATACAATATATTTGCTATCTAAGTATATACTAAGTAGGTAAGTATGTCGTATTTTATACTTACCATCTAATTTTTTGGAAGTTTTTTATTGCACTTTTAACTGTATGTCGATGAAGATTCTCAGACATCCAGGTAGAATTGTCTGGCAGTTGAGTCATGGAAGCAACACGACTCAACAAGAAGGAAAAAAAAAAAAAAGAGTCCAGTTGCCATATCTCAATTTCCAGACAATTCTACCTGGATGACCGAGAACCTTCACTAACATATTGCCACACACTTTGGGAAAGAAACCTTGAGGTAGTGCGGGAATACTCCTAAGACTTTTAGGAGTATTGCAATGACTCTCTGCCTATTCAGATTCTCCTAACCAATTTGTTCAGGGTGAAGATGCTGCTTGGATGCGCAGTGAAACATCTCAGAGAGAGAGAGAGATCTGAGAGAGAGAGAGAGAGAGAGAGAGAGAGAGAGAGAGAGAGAGAGAGAGAGAGAGAGAGAGAGAGAGAGAGAGTCCAGTTGCCATGACTCAACTTCCAAACTTTAGTATGTTTTCATATTATTTTATGATGTGCTTATAAACTCCCCAAAGTCACCTAGGTGAGCTGAAGATGTAAACATTGGATAAATAAATAAAATGAATAAAAAAGTTTTAAAAAATGCAGCTACCTGTTAAGCTCAGAGCTTAAAATTAGCTATTTGCACAATTCATGAAGAGGTCTTTACACAGGGATGATAGGGCTTCTATGGAAGTCCCTTGTGTAAGTCCCTGCTTAAAAAAAAAAAAAGAAATTTCCCTATGGAATTTCTGTAAAGAATTATATCAAAATCTCCACTAATGTGTATTGTGTTTGTCACCGAAAAATGCAACTGGGCTTATAGTACTTGATTCCTTTACATGTAAATGCCAGAACTCAACACACGACAACACTTTTGAATTAAAAAAAAAATATTCCTTGGAGTAAAAACCTCATTAAAACTTGATGTAAAAATTCAGTTTCAGAGATTAGCACAATAATGATGGAATTTACATTTTGGAGTGATAACAAACAGGACAACCACCAACCTTTTTCTATTGGCATCACCATGTTCCTCCAATCTAAGAACAAGAATAAAGATTAAAATAAATCAAAGGAACAGTTTAATATTGAAAAAATAATTTAAAAAACAGCTGTTCAAAGTCACTACAAAGTGGTTTTCTTTCTGCATCATTAGAACATAGCAGGCCCAGGTGCCTTTAAGTTTTAGGGCCTCCTCGATCCAATGTTTTTCTATACAAATTTAAATCATCATCACCATTGTCATCGTCGTCGTCATCTTTTGGTTCTGAATGAAGTTGCCCCCCAAAAACGATCTGGGGGTTCTCCTGAACTCACAGCTTCTGTTAGAAAAGGAGATGGCAGCAGTGGCCAAGAGGGCTTTTGCAAACTTCATTTTATGAATCGTGCATCGCTTCCTAGACTTGGAGGCACTGCTCACATCACTCATGTCTTGATCATCTCCCAAGTGGATTACTGAAATTAAGTGGGGCTGCTTTGAAAGATCATCTAAAAGCTGCAACTAGTCCAGAATGTGCCAATATGAGCAGTTATGGGTGTACCTCAATACATGCATGTTATGCCCTGTTTTCTCTACAAGTTCCACTGGCTCCCAATGTGCTTACAAAATGGAATTCAAGATGTGGTTGAATGTTTTCCAAGGAAAAAAATTAAGACAGTCCAGTTGCCTTTTAGAAAAAGCACTTTTGGGACAACCGTGACCCGGAGAATTGAGAATCTCCACAGAAACGTGGTTGTCACCTATAAAGCCTGGATTATTTATAGGACCTCCATGTCAATGCTGCTAACATTGGATGTTCTTGCTTTGACAAAATATGAAGAGGCAGCCACTCTCTGTATAAGCTGTGTGGTATTTTTAGAGTTAAATTAGATGATGTTGGGAGGGGAGGAGAAAGAATGTGTGTGGGGATTAGTTAAGATAAGAAACCATGGAAGGGAAACTTTGCCCTTCAAACTGATTGGAGAAGTGAATTATGACTGCTAATTAGAGGAGGGAATTATGCTTGAATATTAGGGGAGGGGAATTCAGATCTTGGCATCCATCATGCTGTGCCGACACTTTGTTTCACGATTAAAGACTTTTTAGGATAAACAATGCCTGAAAGTTCTTTGAAGTGTTTCGTTAGTCGGAACCTTGACACTCAAGTTGTTTCTCTCAGGTCCTACAGGAGAGATACTGTCCCGGTCCCCACAATTAAAGAATGCCATTTTAAGGAAGTATGTCATTTCTGATGTAGTACCTTCCCTCTGGAACACCCTATCTCCCAAGATTAAATTAATGCCAACTCTATCAGCCTTTCAGAAAGCTCCAGGGCTTGGAAGATGGGAAACTACATGTGATATCATTGTTCTTGATGGAGCATTCATTGCATTTCTTTTGGGTAACCATTATAAATTTTATGCTTCTGCTGTTGCTGGGTTTTTTTTCCTGTTTTTTAATGTGTTAGATGCACCTAAGTCATATTTGGGCTATGGGTAGCCATATAGATTAGTTTAATAATGATTATTTATATTTAATAATTATCTACTATAATTTATCAAGGGAAGTTGAGAAATTGTCCGGGGAAAGAAGAACAGAGTTTTACTGCCTATAATATTTCTATTTCAGTGTCCACTTAAAAAAATTGTGAAGGATTTTGAAAATCTTTTGAAGTATAGTGTTACATTTTTTTAAAAAATTCACCTAAAGGAGTGATCAATAATAAAATTACATGCTTTGCTCATTGAAATTTAATCCCTTCAGATAACAGGATTAGAATTTTTTTACGACTCTTATTTGAAACCATGGAAAAGGCTGAATGTCACACCATAATGATTGAGATAATTGGGCTTGCTTGTTGGTAATTTTCTGAAGTGCACACTTTGTTCCTATCAGCAGATATTTTGCTACAGACTTTTATTTGTCCCGTTCTGTTTTGTTACACAGAGTGACAATTTAACAAAAATGTAATTAAATTGATATTCTTCCTTTTCCATGAAAGAGCCGCAACTCAACACCGAATCACCTATAATACCCATATTATACATTAAGGAATGCTTAATCTCACTGGAGTTGATGTGTTGATAACTTCTGTATTAGATTGTGGCCCAAATGTTTTTCTCAAAAAACAGAAGAAGAAGAAAAAGAAAATTACTTACTCAGTTCAGTGACCAGCTTTCCTAGAATACAAGAAAACAAAAATAACTTATTACTGTACTGCTTACTGATGCAGAAAACATAAATGTGTGACTTTAACTCCTCCCCTCAGGACCTCATTATAGGGCATTGCATGCCAAAACAACTACCTTAGACACAAAGACAATTTTCCCCCCATGGGATCACTCTGCTAAACGCCTAATTCCCACAGTACTGTCTTATGCCTAAGGATATTTACCCATGTTATCCTTCTCATCTTGCCTATTACCTTCTCCTATTGGTATCTTATGATTTATCACTTTGTTGTTTGTATTTTATGATTTATTATTGTATTTTATGATTTATGATTTATCACTTTCTTGTTTGTTATGTACACTAAGAGCTTATACGCTGGAAACAAATTCTTTGTGTGTCCAATCACACACAAGAATATCCTATCCTATCCTATCCTAGCCTAGCCTAGCCTAGCCTAGCCTATTCTTTGCCATTATTATTTATAAATAAAGCCAACTGGTATTCCCTAAATCTTTGTAGAAATAATAAGGAACAAAATAGCAGCTAAACATAATCATCATTCAATATATAACATAATAGAAAACTAATCAAGAGCCAGCAAAGAACTTTTTCATTCATGTTACACTGTTGATGGATTGATCTTTTGAGTTATTCCTTTAAACCAGTGGCTTTTAAAATATGGTCCGAGAATCCCCTTTGATAATTATTGAAGATATTTGCAGAATTTTAAAACAATGTTTGCTTTTTATTACAAAATATGTTCTTATTTTAAGAAAAATTTATTAAATTTAAAAGATAAATGGTTAAAATACAAAATTACAACAAAAAAAGAAAAATTAGGGGGCAATAGAGAATGTTTAGTATAGGTTTTTCATGAAAGATATTTATGTTAGTATGTTGGGTTTGATATTCCTTTTACTTCATTTAATAAATAAATATTCTACAAAGATATACATTTAAATTTTTAATATAGTAAATATTGATAAATATAACCTATATAAACAAAGCTCTTTTGGAGTCCTCCATAATCTTTAAAAGTTCAAAAAGATTCTTTGAGCAAAACGTTTAAGAAGCAGTGGTTCAAACCGTGGGTGGACTGGATGACCTATCTGCCACTAGATGGCAACAAAAAAGGTTTTCTTTTGCAACTGTTGGCTGCCATCTAGCGGCCAACTATTTTATGCAGCTGAGATAAAGTTGTTGAGGAATTGAAATTTAATTAAGGGTTAACTGTGAAGATCCCTGTGGGAGTTGTAAACTATCCTAAGAACATAACTGAGGAGAGGAAGTAAAGAACAAGAACCTTGGTGTGTGCTGAGGCCATTTTGCAATGGCTCCCTTAATATCATTAATATAACGGTTAATATCATCCTGCTTTTGTTTTGCTTTGTATTAAGTGCTGTATGCCACCCAGTGTCACTTTCATGTAAGAGGGGTGACTACATAAATATGATAAATACATAAATAAAATTGCCTGCTAGGCAGGCTACAGGAGTACCAAAGCTGAGTCTTTTCCATTACATTTTTGGTTCTACACATTCAGCCTAAAATGGGCGAATCAATTTCAAGACTAGAAGGACCAGTTAACCAACCTGTTGAGAAACAGTAGCTATAGAAGCCAAAATTCAGTTAACCTTGCAGCCAAAAGTGGAGCGAGGACTGGGTGAAGGAGGGAGCGACAGATTGAAGGGGAACCAGGAACCAGAAGAACTACGAGACTGCCAGCATAGGACACATCATTTCAGGCCATCTCCCTAAATATGCCTTCTGGAGCAGAGCACCTACACCAGGGGTGGCTGGCTCAGGAATTCTGGGAGGTGAAGTCCACGAGTCATAAAAGAGCCAAGGTTGCCTACCCCTGCCCTACACCATCCTTAGTGGCAGATGAATGCTAAGGTTCAAGCAAAGACATAAAAAGAGTAATGTGCCATGTTTGCACTGAGGCAAGAAGATTAGTGGATTTACTCTTAGAAGGCCAGGAAGTCAAAAGAGAAATGTAGTGTTCCAATCTATTAAGAAACCCTCATTCCAACCAAACACAATTACTGTAACCGCAGGGCTAACTGACAATTAACTGTGCAATAGCCCTACTTTTATGCGGTAAAAGGACAGTTTCCTATGTACTCACTGTATTTGTTCAGTAGGTAAAAAATAAATATAGCGAATCCAACCACAGCCATTAGGGAAAAACATAGAGCTACTATCCAGGATGATA
Organism: Protobothrops mucrosquamatus; assembly: GCF_001527695.2. Lineage (NCBI taxonomy): Eukaryota > Metazoa > Chordata > Lepidosauria > Squamata > Viperidae > Protobothrops > Protobothrops mucrosquamatus. Next base: position 519,298 of record NW_015387011.1, on the reverse strand, counting down.
TTTTGGGGAAGAGGTGATCTGGAAAAAATGAAAGAAATAGAGATGAATCCATTTTAAAGCATCCTTGAAATATTTGGAAATGCTCTGCTTTTGTCTTTCCTATCCCTTCTGCTATGATTCACGTTTCAGGAACATACGCCTTAACCTGTACCATACACCCCATAATCTAAACCAAGGCTTTTCAACCAGTAGTACGGGTACCACCTGTGGTACATTGGCACCTGGCAGGTGGTACACGACCATCCTAGAAAAGTGGTAGCGGGGGAGGGGAATGAGCTGAACCAGTGGCAGCACCGCACAAGCCTGAGCGAGAGATGGCTGGAGCTGCAGGGCTGTCAGGGCTCAGCGGAAGCGCCAGGATCAGCGCTTCTTCGGGACTGTCAGGGCTCAGTGGAAGCACCAGGATCAATGCCACTTTCCAGCTGATCGGCGCTTCTTCGGGGCTGTCAGGGCTCAGTGGAAGCACCAGGATCAGCACCAGGCTCCAACTGGAGTTCTGCACTGATCCTGGCACTTCTGCTGAGTCCTGAAGAAGCACCAATCAGCTGGAATGTTGCAGCATCTCCAGGGTCTTGTGATTTACATTCAGATGCTTGGCAACTAATTCATATTAATGAGGGTCACAGTGTCCCAGGGTCACCAAAACCTGCTGCAACCATCCAGCAGACGGGGGGAATAAAAACCAAACACCCCCCACCCCACCCCCGCTACCAATCCTCAACAGAAATGCTCACAACAATGAAAACCTCGGACAGGAGGAAGAACGCTGGCTGGCGGGCAGGCAGGTGTCTTGCTCAGCTGTGGCTTGGGGGGCACTTTTTTCAGTGCCATTGTAACTTCAAACAGTCACTAAGCGAACTGTTGTAAGTTGAGGACTACCTGTACTTCATCACTTTTTTCCTTTCCTTTTTTTTTTTGGTCAAGTTTTTGACCCCTTGCTAGGCGACTGGTGGTACTCGGATGTTGCCATATCCTAAAAGTGGTACCATGGGTGAAAAGGTTGAAAAGCCCTGATCCAAACTATGCCCACTGATTCAGATAAATACATGTTCCTTAAATCTTCCCCAATGTTTTTCTTCTCAAGATTAAAAAAAAAAAGAAAAAGAAAAGAATGCAAAGAAATGTGCTACATGCACTCATTTAAGATTTTCTTCTTGGAAGGATGTCTTTTATAACTCTTCATTGACTCTGAGTTTGCCCTAAACAAGACATGGGCACCACCTGCAAATCTGTCCAATTTTGAATCTCAGACCCGTACGACTGCAAAGCCCGATCTCTAAAACAGAGACCGGCTATTAACGGTTTTTGTTTACTCACTTGTTATGTGGATGGTTGATTCTTTTTCCAGGTCGAGGAGGCTGTTTCTGATGACACAGGTCAAGTTTGAACTTCCTTTTAGAACGATGTCGGCTTGTACATCAAATGTCCCATCTTTTCTTTGTGAATCTTTTTTTGCCAATGAAGACAGAAGCCTCCCGTTGAGCTCTCTCCACAGGACCTCTGGCTTTGGATACCAGCCACCGGAACGACAAACCACTCGGATCCCTCCGTCCTGATAACCTTCAATGGAAAGGAGAGGACCAGGCCCTAATGCTAGATGTGGGACAAATATGCACATTTTAAGCGTTTTCAGGCTGTTCCAAAGATGGGCATCCTGCAGACCCAGGGAAATCTGCAACCCTAAAACCCCTAAGTCAGTGTTTCTCAACCTTGACAATTTTAAGGCATGTGGACTTCAACTCCCAGAATTCCACAGCCAGAAATGCTGGCTGTGGAATTCTGGGAGTTGAAGTCCACATGCCTTAAAATTGTCAAGGTTGAGAAATACTGCCCTAAGTTGACATTCTGGCTTCAATTGCTGGAAAAAAACTCTGGAATGCCTTCCTGCCATTGTGAGATGAAAACACACACAAATCCTATAACATAAGCAATAAAATAAGATTTTTTTTGTTTTAAAGAATTCTTCAAAAAAGGAGGGAAGAAACTTGAGAGAACTTAAAACCTCGTTTGTATCCATGTGATGAGGTGTTATTCACTTTGAGTTATTGTCCCATTTATTCTATCCTTCAGCCCCAGCCCAAATATTAAATCAGGTTCTTGGCTCCCAGAAGTTACCCTCTTCTAGTCTGTTCAAAGAGTTATGGAATCAGTTCAAAGAAAATAGCAGCAAGGTTTCCAGCACTGAGGGATAAAAAAATATTTGTGTTTTTTTAAATACTGTAGGATCAGAAGATTGTCCAGTCTAATCTTCATCCTGTAATTGTTTAGATTTTTTTAATCATCACCCCCATCTCCCTCCTCATCCCCAATCCATGTATAAAATCTATATTCTGCAATAGAAAGTTGACATACTGCATAACAAGTGTCTATGGGTGTCAGATGAGGCATAAAGGGAAACCATACACTAGAACGATTATTCTGGGGAACTTTTTATGTCTGGATTATGATGAGTATTGATAGCTTCCCAATTTGTCTGCCTCTGTTTTTTTTACCTCTTAAGGCAAAGAAGGGTGATTTTTCCTCCTCCTCCTGTCAAAACGATCCTACCCTTTCCTTCCAACATAAGATGAATGGTGGATTGAATCAGTTCCAGACACTGCTATGATAAGAACATGAAATGAAACCTTCCAGGTCTGGTAAAACTTCCAGCAGTAGCATTTCAGATATTTCTAGTAAGCCTACAAATAGAGCATGCAATCAACAGTACAGTCTGTCTCAATTCTTCTCATCATTCACTGTTAGAAGCATATTGCACCTGAATATGGATGTTTCAGTCAGGTATCACAGGTGTACACATGCATACCTTTAAAGGACCAGATTCCAGGCTTTGAATGGGGATAAATATTCAGGACGGCACTTACAGTAATTGAAGAAGCTCAAGGAGTGATAAGGGTAGTAGTTATTACCAAAAGTAGCTGCCTGGATTTACTTTATAGCAGGCGGAGGAAACCTCAACCCTCAACAATGAAGCTGTAGGAGATGACCAGGCTGAGCGAGAGGGAGGGGTCAAATGTGTCAAATGTGTGGACCACAGTATCATGCTGCGGCGTTTGGGTGGGTTGGGAGTGGGAGGCACGGTTATGCGGTGGTTCTCCTCCTTCCTCACCGATCGTACGCAGTCTGTATTGGCAGGGGGACAGAGGTCGACCCCAAGGCCCCTAACTTGTGGGGTGCCTCAAGGGTCGGTCCTCTCTCCACTCCTGTTCAATATTTATGTGAAG
>NW_015387011.1:496761-515723 GCF_001527695.2 Protobothrops mucrosquamatus | reverse complement strand
GACATGGCTATTCCAACAAGCAGGACTGGCCTAGGGTAATTTTTAGAGGGGTTTTAATCATATTTTAAATTAGACAATATTTAAATATCTCTTTTTAATTAATTTTAATTCTGTGATTGTTGTTGGTGTTTTTTAATCGATTGTCAGCCGCCCTGAGTCCGCAAGGAGAAGGGCGGGATATAAATTTAAATAATAATAAAAAAAAATAATCAGTCTTGAGTCTCTTCGTGCCCACTAGAGATCTAAGTCCAACCCACCTTGAATTCCTCTGACTCTTATCTACCACCTATTTGCTTCAACTGTTAGTAGTTCAGATTCTTACAGAGAACATAAGCTTGCAATAAACCTTTATATTCATTTGAACTGCTGATTTCCCACATTTCACAGCACCCCAGACCTGTGTATGTCCGGAGTCTAAAATTGGTAGCAAAATGGCAATTTTTGGTGCCATGATTTAGCCCCCCTTCCCTTTTCCCCTCAAGCATCTGGAAAATTCAATTTTTTGGGGCTTGCTTTTTTATTACATGCTGACATTGAAAAGTGTTTCATCAACCATACTTTCTGGGCCCCCTTTCAAAGAAGTGAAATAGAAATAAATGGCCAGTGGAAGAAAAATGATTATCCACCTTGACATTATGGTAACTCTTATTCTGTCTAAACATCAATCAAAACTGAATAAGAAGATTGAAAGTTTTTGGGAGAAGAAACCTTAATAGCTCTGATTTTCTCACAATCTAAGAACATGTCGGAAGGCTGATGACTGCAGAGGTTTTAGAGCCAACTTCAATTACACATTTCTATTAAAAAATATTTGCCCCTTACTTACCAGTCACTTTCATATCTAATGTGGCTTCCTGTTGGAAACTCCCATTCTTAACAGAGCAGTGGTAGTGTCCCTCATCAAACAGGCTAATATTAAAAATTTTCAGCCCAATCTTTCCCTCCCCAATGCCATCTTTTAAAAATTCTGTTCTTCCTTGGTATTCCGGCTGCTGCTGTTCCAGATGATCTTTGCCACTGCGATAAAGGTGTATATATGAAGAATTTTGGGAGCGGAACCAAGTAATCTCCATATTCTGGACATTTGTTCTGGGGGACAGATGACAGTGTAGCACAATAGTCTCCCTCAGAGAGGCAGTGACTGGGTGACGTGGTCCAAGCAATGTCAGCTGCACTGTGAAATGTACCAAGTGCATAATCATTACAAATGGCCAAATCGACTGAAGGAGTAACACCATACAGACAGCTCATCTACAACCTCAAAACATGTCAGGCAATGGATGTTTGCCTGAAATAGTAACCCTCCATTTGAATACTGTCGGTTGGGTTTCTGTTGGGTAATCATTCAACTCAAAACCAGATAGAGGGGAAAAAAATGGGGATGTGGTTGGGATAGCTCATAATGCAATATTTGCTTTGCACATATGAAAAACCAAACGGAATATTTAGCATTTCCAGATAGGCTGAATGCCAATCACCACAGATAATGATCACTGTAGTATATTTCCATATACACATAATTCCTCCAAAATTGAGCAGGGGCACAGCACGATGCACATTCAATAGTAATAGTAAGAACTGGAGAGGGGTGTGCGAGGCCTAACCCTATCAACGGATTTGCACCTCTGGTGCAAAAGAACTCAGTACCAAGCTAGATGGACCAAAGGTCTAATTTTGCATGTTAGTTTATCATTTTCTAACGTCTCTCTTAGCAGGTCATCCATCCTTCCCTCTTTCATTAGACTGATATTAATACAACCCCCAATAAACATATAATGGCATTTGTTACCCATGTTGATTCATTATATTGCTTCTGCATTTTCATAATATTATATTTATTTATTTATTTATTTATTTCTTATATATGGCACCCATCTTTGCCATCTTTCATTCAGGAACTCAAGGAAGCAAAGCTATTGTATCTTCAGCCCATTTGAGCCCCCATGGTTAAAGATAGACTGGAATCTGGGTGTCTCCAATGCCACTCCAACACTTTAACTATTACACCACACAGTTTCTTTGTTTTAATGTGAGGTTTAAGGAGGACATTATGTTTAATCTCTCTCTCTCCCTCCCTCCCTCTCTCCCTCTGTCTCTCTCTTTCTCTCCCTCCCTCCCTCCCTCCCTCTCTCTCTCTCTCTCTCTCTCTCTCTCTCTCTCTCTCTCTCTCTCTGTGTGTGTGTGTTTGTGTGTGTGTGATGCTTCTTAATACATAATACATAAAAGCAATTATATTTCTTAGAAAGTACAGTAACACACAAGGTTCTTACTTGGATTGCCATTGATAATAGGTAGAACAACTAAGAAAGTGATGAACGTAAACAGGAAAGAACTCATTTTGGAAACACAACTGAAGGTTTTCACTTCCCTTGTTTTCTTGTTCTGGTATTCAAGACAGGTAAGAAACTGATAGAAGAGAAGTGAAAAAGAAATATTGTTAGTATTGTATTTTGTTAGTATGATTCTGTTTCTCTTTATATGTATCCATAGCATTGCCTGACTCAGAATGCTGGTAAAGGGTTTTTAATGGCTGGTCTAGGCACAAGTTGCTGGATAATGTGAATTTTCAATTAAATTTGTTAGTGGAAATGTTACGGTACTTAGTTATGGTTTGGGATCGCAGCAGACTAGCATACAATCTTTTCCTCCTCGTTGTTAGAAAATAGTTAAAAAATTAAAAAGTGTAAAACTAGATAGAAATGTTAAGCAACTGTTACTCTTTTTCAGGCAGACTCTAAGCTTAGCTATTCAACTTTTGAAAAATGGCCATAAATACCTCAATGCATGAGGACTGAAGTCTGACAACCAGTGAGACAAAATATTCTCACGTGGAAGACAAACTGAATCCAACGAACACGTGTATGTGTTAAAATAATTGCAGATACACATTTAGTATTGCAAAATCAACAGTTGTAGTCATTACTCTTACCTTATTGATGGGCAGTCCTTGGATCATGTCCAAGTTGCATTTCCTCAGAACAAAAGTAAACTGCACAAGTTTCCCCCTCACCATAGGAGCGTTTTTTCCCCCCTCCATTGACAATCAGCAATAGAAAGATAAGAGGAAGGGGAGGTGATCCAAATACTCTTTTGCACAGGCAGATGCCAACCAGCCCACGCTTGCCTCGAAGGGGGTCTTGGGGATGGTGGAGCAAAGAGGGAGGAACTTGTCTTTAAAGATCTCATTTGTCAAAATCTCCTTGTTAAGCTACTTCTCTTGTGCTCCTCATCGCATTATCAGTAGACAGCAGAAGGCACAACAAAATGGGAAAGAGGCCAGGTTTTAAACCAACGTCATCTTCAGCTAATCACCAACAGGCAGTCCAGCCATAATGTTTACAGATGTTGCAGCAGCATCAACAGTGAGATAGTTTTAGGGATCTGTAGTGTGGGAAGGTGATGATTATGAGGTTGCCTGGGTTTTTGTGTGTGCGTGTTTGTGTGTTTTTGCAGGAGGAACCAAATTACTTCTCAATTGAAAGGACTTCATATAAGCAACTACCTAAGCATGAAGTAATATAGGCAGGGTACCATATGTTCAGGCGGTTGCTTATATTATTTGGCTGGGAGCAACGTTTTTACTAGTGACCAGGCATCAAGCTAGAGACTTTTACTACCCAAAGTAGGGACTCTTTCATCAAACCATAGTCCTGTCCCGTCCTTCTGAAAAGGCTAAAAGAACCACATAATTGTTCTTCTCTAGTGCAGGGCTTTTCAACCAGTGGTACGGGTACCACCTGTGGTACATTGGCACCTGGCAGGTGGTATGCGACCATCCTAGAAAAGTGGTAGTGGGGAAGGGGAATGAGCTGAATCGGTGGCACAAGCCTGAGCGAGAGATGGCTGGAGCTGCAGGGCTGTCAGGGCTCAGTGGAAGCACCAGGATCAGCGCCAGGCCCCAGCTGGAGCTCAGCGCTGATCCTGGAGCTTCTGCTGAGACCAGAAGAAGCGCCGATCAGCTGAAATGTTGCAGCATCTCCAGGGTCTTGTGATTTATATTCAAATGCTTGGCAACTGATTCATATTTATGACGGTCACAGTGTCCCAGGGTCATGTGAAGTGACCAAAACCTGCTGCAACCACTCAGCAGACGGGGGGAATAAAAACCAAACACCCCCCCCACCCCACCCCCACTGCCAATCCTCAACAGAAATGCTCACAACAATGGAAACCTCGGACAGGAGGAAGAGCGCCGCCGGTGGGTAGGCAGGTGTCTTGCTCGGCTATGGCTTGGGGGGCACTTTTTTCAGTGCCATTGTAACTTCAAACAGTCACCAAGCGAACTGTTGTAAGTCGAGGACTACCTGTACTTTATCACTTTTTTCCTTTTTTTTTTTGTCATCAAGTTTTTGACACCTTGCTAGGCGACTGATGGTATTCGGATATTGCCATATCCTAAAAGTGGTACAATGGGTGAAAAGATTGAAAAGCCCTGCTCTAGTGAAGCCCCATCGCTATTTCTGGAGAAAGGACTGCATGACAGTGCATTGTTCCAATTTATTCTCAAGTTAGCCCTCTGAGAAAAGCAAATGTTATAGGCTCAAAATCTCTGTGCATTTCCTACTTAAGCCAACATTTCAATCTTGGGCCCCTGTTAATTTCAATCTTGGGCCCCTGTTAATTTCCATAATCCACGATCTGCCTTCACTTTCTGGCTGCCCTCAGCTTCAATCTTTTGTTTGCTGGCTTCCTTTGCTTTACAAACGATTTTTCAGCATGGAAAATGGCTGTGAGTAATTTCCAGTTTAGTTTGCTCCCAATATACTCCCAGTGAGGATCTATATCTCGCAAACAAGCCATACTCAATATTATAACTTAATGTCTCTTTTTAAAACATCCACCAAATCAAAACATTAACTGGTGAACGAGGGATAAGGAGCAGGCAAAAGCAGGGGAGAGAGACATGGACAACAGGCAGGAATTTATATTATCAACATGTCTATTAAAAGGACAAAGAACTTTCCAGAGTCACTGGAAACAATACCGTAGGCAATTATCATGCCACAGCAGTGTTTCTCAGTCTTGGAAACTTTAAGATGTGTGGACGTCAGTTCCCAGAATTCTCCAGCCAGCAGGAGTGTGTTAAAGGCCCTGTTTCTTGGCTATATTTATTTATTTGTATCCCACCTTTATTATTTTACAAATAAAGTGCTGAACATATTCAACCCACCTTTTTCCTCCTATTGTCTCCACAACAACCCTGTAAGGTGGATTGGGTTGAGAGAGAGTAATTGGACCAAAGTCACCCAGCTGGCTGTCACGGCTGAGGCAGAACTGGAACTCATGGTCCTCTACTTTATAGGCTAGTGCATTAACCATTAGATCAGGGTCTTCAAACTTGGCAACTTTAAGACTTGTGGACTTCAACTCCCAGAATTCCCCAATTGAAGTCCACAAGTCTTAAAGTTGCCAAGTTTGAAGACCCCTGCACTAGACCAAACTGGCTCTATATAAATGGTAAATAAATAAATAGATCCTGTTTTTAAATAATAAATTGAAACATTTATATAAACATATATGCCCTGTTTTTATTCTCTAGGACAGGGGTAGGCAACCTTGGCTCTTTTATGACTCGTGGACTTCAACTCCCAGAATTCCTGAGTCAGCATGGGGGAAACTATGGCCCCTTCATGACTCGTGGACTTCAACTCCTAGAATTCCTGAGCCAGCATGGCTCAGCTTGGAAACTTCTCCCTTTCCCCTCAGCATGGCTGACTCAGGAATTCTGGGAGTTGAAGTCCACCAGTCATAAAAGAGCCAAGGTTGCCTACCCCTGCTCTAGGATATTTTGTCATAGAGCTCCTGAAACATCTGTTGAATTGACCACATGCCTAAAGCCATTCATAGATAGAATTCAACTTTTCTTTTGCCAGGTTGCTCCCTTTTATATATCTCATAAAGTTTTTCTGAAAAGGCCCAAGTTTTACAAGGAAGCTGTGGAAGGAACTGGAGAGCTTTCCAGGTGCAGTAAGTTTTTAACAACTCTTTTCATTGACTTTCATCACTCCCTGGTATGGCAGTTGCAACATGCCACCAACTCAGTTATTCCAACTTTGTTGGTTGTTTTCAGAAGATGGGGATGAGTGTCTAATGGTCGGCAGTATCAGAGGACCATAAACCACTTTTGTCATTCATACATGACAATAGTGAAAGAAAAGTCTGGGGTTCTTAATCAGGATGCTTGGTCTTCCTATATAGGGGGCACTATTATGCCAGGCAGAAAAAACAGGAATTTGTCACACTCTCTCTAGTTAGCTATGCTACTCAAACACACACACACACCCTGCTGCTCCTCTTCAGGATGCCAATTTAGATAAGGACCAGTTTGGGCTATGTCCTATCTAGGATCATGCATTTTTTTAAAAAAATCTTTAACCACATTATTTCTCAGCAGTCTCTCTCTCCCTATGTTGGCAGAATTGATGATTCATTGCAGAGTATGCAATAAGGAAGGACGAGAAACAATGGTTGGAAACTGATCAAAGAGAGAAGCAACCTGGAATTAAGGAGAAACTTCCTGACAGTGAGGACGATCAACCAGTGGAACAGCTTACCCCCAGAAATCGTGGGCGCCCCATCACTGGAGAGTTTTAAGAGGAGGCTGGACATTCACCTGCCTGAGATGGTATAGATTCTCCTGCTTTAGCAGGAGGCTGGACTAGAAGACCCCCAAGGTCCCTTCCAACTTCTATTCTATTCTATTCTATTCTATTCTATTCTATTCTATTCTATTCTATTCTATTCTATTCTATTCTATTCTATTCTATTCTATTGCAACACTTGTTGTAGGGGATCCAGATGAACACAGCATTGTAGCTTGCAAGGCTCTATGAGTTCCACCTCAAGGAGAAGAGAAAGCAGGATAAAGATGTAGAAGGGAAACAAACATGAATCAACCAAGCGTTTATCAGTCATAACCATTTTCTCAGACAGACTTCTCCTGAGTCCTGTAGTTGTTGATTCTCCAGAATAGATCTATACTCAAATCAGAGTTTCAACCTGGACAATTTCCTTATCTGCAGAATTCATCTCCAGATTCTCAGCGATGACCATTATGGTTGGGGAATTCTGGCAGTTAGTATCTATGCAACTAGAAATTGCCAAGCTTGAGAAACAGTGTCTTAGACTATAATAGATTGTAATATAGATGATGATGATGGTGATGACAACAACAACAACAACATGCTGCCTGAATCATTTTCCTGCACAATTCTGCTAATGGGGTGCAGGCATCTTAACATGGCAACTCAGAATGGGATCCAATTGTTTCCTATGGAAGTTGGAGGTGCACGTCACCCTTTTCAGCTTCACCCATCTCTCCAAAGAGCTGACGGGTAAGGCTTTGAGTTCTTTAAACCGAATGAGTACACACCCTCCGAACAAGTTGTATTGTTCGCTGTTAATGATTATTCTTGCTTGCTTCATGGCTAGAGAATGCGGCTGATAATTGGTGTTTTGGCTGTTGCATACAATGTTGTTTCTTAAACTAATTACTGAATAAATAGCCAAGACGCTTGGTGTGTTTTCTGAATGGGAACCAACTGGAAATCCTCTTTTAAAGTTTTGAACTGAAGAACAATTCTACTGGACATAACAATAACAATAACAATAACAATAATAATAATAATATTGGAAGGGACCTTGGAGGTGATCTAGTTCAACCCCCTGCTCAGGCAGGAAACCCTATACCATTTCAAACAAGTGGCTGTCCAGTCTCTTCTTAAAAACTTCCAGCGTTGGAGCATTCACAACTTATGGAGGCAGGTTGTTCCACTGATAATGATAATGATGATGATGATGATGATGATGATGATGATGATGATGATGATGATGATAATAATAATAATAATAATAATAATAATAATAATAATAATAATAATAATAATAATAAAAAGTTGGAAGGGACCTTGGAGGTCATCGAGTCCAACCCCCTGCTCAGGCAAGAAACCCTATACCATTTCGGACAAATAGCTGTCCAGTCTCTTCTTAAAAACTTCCAGTGTTGGAGCATTCACCGCTTCTGGAGGCAGGTTGTTCCATTGGTTAATTGTTCTAACCGTCAGGAAGTTTCTCCTTAGTTCTAGGTTGCTTCTCTCCTTAATTGTTCTAACTGTCTAAAAAATTAGGTATTAGTCTTTAAGGGCCACAGAACTCTTAATTGTTTCCTGTGAGCTAAACTTGTGTTCAAGATTATGAAACCTGAGGTGAAGATGTAACATCTCCTGGAATTGCATCATCTAAGACCTCTGATCAGTTAGCCAACCTGTGGTCCCCTCTTCCTTCTATACAGCATGCCCAATTGAAAAATGCTGCAGAACAAGCTATCTGTTAGGTTAGGTTAGGAGAAACAGGAAACCATATCCTTGACAGAAAGTATTTAAGAGACTTCAGTGAAGGGGCTGACAACATTTGATCCAGAGAAGTCACAGTCTCCAGGGCTCACAATTGAAAAGAAGGTAAGATTTTACAATGCAGCTTTTTTCCAGAAATGCTGATTACTTACCCTTGCCTGTGAATCCCGTAATATCTTGGACTGGAGATAGAATGTGGAAAGGATCTTTTATTTTCTAAGGGCTCAAAAAACTTTATGCTTTATGTTGACACACAAAGCGCTGCATTTTATCACAATTCAATTTTTTGAAGTAAGGGGGGAGCATTTCTGCCTTTTTACCTTATTAATTCCTAGAGAAACATGTCGAAGAAAAAGGCTAGAGCATTATTCATTTGCCCATCAACTCGACTACTTGTTTGTGAAGCGAGCCTTGGAGAGATCATCACTGACTAATTCCTTCAGCAACAGCTGTTGGTGTATAAAGTCCATGTCATTTTCAGGCATGATCCTGCATAACAGTTTTATCTCATCTCCGGAAGGAAAAATTATTCAAGAGAAAATTTGAATAAAGGTAGACCTCAACTTATGACCATTCATTTAACAATGGTTTGAAGTTATGCTGGAACTAAAAAAAGTGACATGACCCATCCTTGAAGTTATGACTGCCACACCACCCGTGGTCAGGTAATTGAAATTTGGGCATTTGGCAACCAGCTTGCCCAGGGATTGATTGCCTTTATGGTATTTCCTCCATTTATTATTATTATTATTATTATTATTATTATTATTATTATTATTATTATTATTATTATTATTATTATTACTACTACTACTACTACTACTACTACTACTACTACTACTACTACTACTACTACTAAGCTAGGTTTGCCTAATGACTGTGTGATTCATTTAATGGCCATATAATTTGCTTGAAAACTGAGATTTACTTAATGACTACAGTAAAACTGATCATAAAATTGGGTCCAGTCACATGATGATTTGCTTAGCAAGTGCATTGCTTAGTGACTGAAATTCCGATCCCAATTGTGGTTGTAAGTTGAGAACTATCTGTAGAAGCAGTAGTCATCAGCAAGTTGGGATAGTGGAATTGGGAACGTGAGACTGGTAGTCACAAGTTGCGGCTTAAATTTTGAGTGATTAAAATAAACTCTGAGCAATGCCAATTTTCCCCCTTGTTTTTCTTCTACTGGCATATTCATTACTTTCCCCTAAAAAAAAGTGGAGAAATGAGGAAATGCTAATTAGAATTTATAAAACAGACTTCCAGCAAGGAAAACCCAATCCAAAGAGAACCTACTGGAATTCAATCTCTCACTTTCCTGAACTCAAAATGATCCAACTTAAAGCGGCCAAAGGCATTCGCCTTCCAAGACCTGTCAAACTGCTGAAGCTGCACTATGTTTCCACAAACCACTGAAAACAGGCTGTATATTGCACTAAAAAACACAGACACACTACTTTATGATGTTCACGAAAGCATTGCATAGCTTCAACTGTTTGTGGGCTCAAGGAAGGAGAATGTCATCTGCCATTTTGTGTTACATCATGTTAACAGTTAGCCATCTGCTGTTTAAGTACTGTAACAAATCAGTCGTCCGCCATTTTGAAACAGGCAAGCCCATTAATATCTAGGGGTTGTCTTTAAAAGTCAAAAGTTCTTAAACGGGGGGGGGGGGACTGTCTAAACTCAAGCCAATACAATTCTAGCAGGAGACTACACAAGGTCTTTTGGAAGCTGTTGTGTGGAATTGTGCAACCCTTTGCATGTCCTTCTATGAAAAACCTGTGCTGCAATCCTTCCTGAAACGTTGCTTGGGTGTTCAACCAACCCATTGCAAAACAGAAGGACAGTTTTGAATTTCAATCCTTTCGTAATTCACAAAAGTCTTCAAAATTTTGTTTGTTGGTCATCTGCCAAATCTGGGAATGAACTGTGTCAGATCATTCACAGCAAAACTTTAGAATAAAAAATGATGACATTGTACGGCATGCTCTGGATTCACTTGAACTAAGTCCTAAATCCGTTTTATCATTTACAGTACTTCTTTTCTCCCTTCTGTAGGAAACGAGAGCTTATAACGATCATGTCTCCTTCTGCTGGGTTCCAATTTAGTCTGAACTTCCTACAAACAAAGAAAGTCCCGTGGAAGCTCACAGGTAAAGAAAAAGGTTGTGGTTTGTTTTTGCTCTATCAACACTTTCAGCTCACTTTTGTGCAAAAATAAACTCCAGTGTGCCCCTTTGATCATATGAGGCACACTTTTCCCCAGTCTGATCAAACATTCTTATTCCATTAGGTATGTTTGCTGCCTTCAAGTATATATATTTTTTAAAAAGGTGGGATAAAAATATAAAGATAATGTCTTTATATGTAGCAAAACGTTTTTTCTGCTTTGGTCATCACTGAGTCATATACTTTTTGTCATATTTTGTTCGTGTATTAGCGAAGGCTTGATCCCTGTAGATTGCTGGGAAAGACAGATCTATCTTAGGAAGGAAAAGGAAATACATCCCACTGTGTATTTATCAGCCAGTCTGTCTTCTCCAAATCTCTTTTTTCCAAACAAACCAAACAGAACAATATATTTGGCTAACCAGGAAACAAAAGTCAGAACATTTCCAAGATGTGCAAAATATTACAGGTAATCCTGCCCATGATTGAGCCCACAATTTCAATTGTAAGTCCTGACGGTCGTGAAGTGGATCGTCACATGACTATACTCAATTTTGCAACCTTTATTGCAGCAATCATAAGGTATATGTGGTGGATTTAAAAAGAAATCCACGGTTGTTAACCAAATGCCACAGCTGTTAAGCAAACCCATTGTTTGTTAAGGGGAGGGGTTTTTTTTTGCTGGAACCTGGACATACATGCTGGTTTTTGTTAAAAATGCCATAAATTGTGGTCATGTGACCACGGGACATGGCAAAAGGTCATAAATTCAGGCTGGTTATCCAGCACTCAAAATGCACTCATATGACCATGGGCAGGATTGTGGATCTGAGCGGGGATATGGATCTCAATGCTGGAACTTCAAATCCATGTCGTAAGTAGCTTTTTCAGAATCCATGGCAAGTTGAGGACTATCTGCACACTACATGTGACAACAAGGGATAAATTACACCCAGTTTTTTCTGTCAATCAAACTTTATCATCTATAAGACAATATAAACATGCCTTACATATTCTTGCCTTTGTGCTCTGTCCACATTTAGGACTCTGTTACATACTCCTGTTCACACTATGCTTTTTTGCTGACCAGGAAAATGGTGGAAAAGCTCTAGCTTTACCCCCTGGGATATGGAAAAAAGGTAATAGATGGGTTAAATAAGATTGGTGGGCGGGGGGGGAAGGGTAAGTATTGCCAGATTTTAAAGCATCTTAATTGAGAAGAAAGGTAGATGTCCTTCTCCAAGATCAGTTGGGTCAGGTGAACAGTAATGCCAGACAATCTCATTGCAATTAAGTTGGATCGCTAGATATTCCCTGGCCTCCTTCGTATGATCCAACAAGGGCACTCCTAACATCAGAGTCACTTGTTGAGATGGGTGGCTATAGAAATCAAATAAATCTATATCTATCTATCTGTCTGTCTGTCTGTCTGTCTNATCTATCTATCTATCTATCTATCTATCTATCTATCTATCTATCTATCTATCTATCTATCTATCTATCAATTGTGGAGGGAAGAGACAACAAAGTCATGTAAAATTTAACTAACAAACATTGGCTTTCCCTGCTTGCACCTACCTATAGTGCAAACCTGTCCCAGAAACATTTTTTTGTACTGTATTCCCATGATTTTGCTTTCATCCCCAGTAATCTATAAAAGAGGCAACTTTAAGTCCGCTTGAGCTGTGAGAGGGCATTTTCCTTTATTCTGACACCATAAGCTGCCTAGAGCATGGGTCCCCAACCCCCGGTCCATGGACCAATACTGGGCTGCAGCATGCTAGCAACCGGTCCGCACAAACAAGTGAAACCCCAATCTGCGAGATGCAAGCAGCATGGGAAGCCACGCCCCCTCTGGTCTGCGTAAAAACCTCTCTCCACGGAACCGGTCCCTGGTGCCCCAAAGGTTGGGGACCTCTGGCCTAGAGTCACCTTGGCGAGATGGGTGGTATAGAAGTCTAATAATAAATAAACAGACTCAAATGTGGCCTTGAGATGCATAAGATCTGCTAGGCCAGGGGTAGGCAACCTTGGCTCTTTTATGACTCATGGACTTCAACTCCCAGAATTCCTGAGCCAGCCATGCTGAGGGGAAGGGGAGAGGTTTCCAAGCTGAGCCATGCTGGCTCAGGAATTCTGGGAGTTGAAGTCCACGAGTCATAAAAGAACCAAGGTTGCCTACCCCTGTGCTAGGTTTTGACATCTTAGAGTAGTGTTTCTCAACCTCTGCTAGTTGGAGTGCAGAATAGTTTCTTAAATGGGCTAGCAAGATACAAGAAACAGTGCAACAGTGACCCCAGAACTATAGGCAGCCCAAGTGTCCTTTTTGAGTGGTCAGAAGCTTTTTTGACAATGGTTCTTGAAAACCAACTGCCTGTAATCAATTACTTGTTAAAAAAAAACAAGGCTAGTGGTAAAAATGAACCATATTGGAGAACTGAAGATCACAGCATTTGTTGTGGCATAGCAATAGCAATAGCAATAACAATATTATATACCGCTTCACAGTGCTTTACAGCCCTCTCTAAGCGGCTACAGAGTCAGCATATATGCCTCCCCCAACAATCTGGGTCCTCATTTTACCGAACTCAGAAGGACGGAAGGCTGTGGGCTTGAGCCGGTGAGACTTGAACTCCAGGCTGTGGGCAGAGTTCACCTGCAATACTCGATTCTACCCACTGCGCCACCACAGATCATATCACACATATATGTGTGTGTGAGACTAAACATACACTATTATACATTACACACCGTACATACATTATTCTGTTATTCGTGAGTGTGTTTTTGGGAGGCGAGTGTGAGGGATTTTGTGTTCTAAAAAGCCACAGTGCCCCTCTTACCGATCACTTAATTTTCGACTTGTCTTAGGGGAGCAGAGTTTTTCAATATCATTGGAAAAACGGTCAACCTTTATTGCACTATATCTCTATATAAAGCACTATTTAAAAAAAATCTTGGGTTTATGAAGAACGCAGACATGGGAGATGAAGCAGGGATATTTGTGGCCTTTCTTAGCTCTCTAATTTGGGGTGGGTGGGTGGGTGGGTAATAACGTTTTCAGTGGTGTTGCCCACCCAGAATTTGGTTTGCCTTGTGATGTTCTGTCTCTCTTCTTGCAGCTGATGTGACGTTTGACTCAAACACAGCATTCAGCTCACTGGTTGTGTCAGCAAACAAGAAGACTGTGAAAAATGTGGCTGTCCCCCAAGTTGTGCCAGACAATCCAGAGAGATTCAACAGCATCCCCTGTGTGCTGGGGTCTCCTGGATTCCGATCAGGGAAACATTACTTCGAAGTGAAGTATGGCACACAAAGGGAATGGGCTGTTGGGGTAGCTGGGGTGTCTGTGAAGAGAAAAGAAAATCTCAACCTTGTCCCTGAAGAACGGATTTGGCAAACGGGTCTCTGGAAAGATTATTGTGTTTGTGGATTACGATGGGGGAAATGTGTTTTTTGACATCAATAGTAACATCACTACCCTCAAGGCCAGTTTCAATGGGGAGAAAGTTGTACCCTTTTTCTATGTAGGGAACATTGTTTCACTCACAATTCTTTAAGAAGTTACAGTTCTTGATTAAAACAAGGACTTCTCTCTACGCAACCTTTGCAATGCCTGTTCAAGCATTTAATAATCTCTGGCTTTGGGAGGATAATCACGTACAGGTAGGGCTGAACTTACAACTGTTGGTTTAGTGACCGTTTAAGTTACAATGGAACTGGGGGGAAAAAAACCTTATGAACACTTTTCACACTTATGGCTATTGCAGCGTTCCCATGGTCACGTGATCAAAAAACAGTCCCTTGACAGCGGCCTCATATTTATGATGGTTGCAGTGCCCAGGGTCATGTGATCAGCTTTTGTGACCTTCTGAGAAGTAAAATCAATGGGGAAGCCAGATTCACTTAACAGCTGTATTACTAACTTAACAACTGCAGTGATTCACTTAACAACTTGTGTCTGCAAAGATCATAAAATCAGACAAAACTCACTTAACAACTGCCTCGCTTACTAACAGAAATTTGGGGTTCAGTCGTGGTTGTAAGTCAAGGACTACCTGTATCATATGTGAATGTCCCTCCCCGCCCCCAAACTGCCAACAGCATATAAATTCCAGGCTTGTGTTTGTCGCCATACGCTTTACACTTCTTTATATAAACAACGTAAATATTGCAGCCTTTTCCCCTTGCAGACATAAAGATTCCTTGAAGGGAATTATGTGAGGTCACATTAAAGGTTGTCCCAGTAATATACCAAATCTGTTTGATCATTTTGACAAAAGGAATTGTATATGTACAGTACAGTACTCCTAATAAAGTCTCTGTTTTATTGCTTTCATCATTTAAATACGATTTGCTTCCAATTCATGGTTACCCTCCAAAAACAAACAAGCCTCTAGCTAGACTCTTACTAGTTTTGTATGTTTCTTGACCCAAGTCATCACCCAGGGCAATCAAAACATTTCATTACCCTAATAAGTCTGGAAATGAGCCTAAACAATACGCAGAGTAGTTTTGATTCCCCTTACAGAAGCCCAGTATTCTCCACAACCAAAGTGATTCTCTTTGATAAGACAAAGACAGAACCTAATTTACCTCGATAAGGTAGTTCATGTCACTTTGCAGCCTCAACCATGTTATAAAATTACTCTGGGTAATTTCCAGATTAGTTTGCACTAAGCACACTTTCAGTCCACGCTTATATCCAGATTAAAGCAAACACACTGCTGAAGTTCAGGTAGCAAAAATATAGCTTGATGTTTGTCATCTTTGTGTTTGGAACAGTACAACTCTTATTGTCTAAGCAAGGGAAGCCTGATTGGGTTGAAGTTTTCTTGGAAAGATATATGAGGAAGAAAAAGATGCATTTGAAGGATGGTGAAGATGGTGAAGATGAAGACAGAAATGATGAGATCCTCAGGAAGAGAGTTGAGAAGTTCTTTTTTTAAAGGACAAGGAATGAATCCACATATCAACATGGGACAAGCAAGGATGGTTTGCAAGAATAGAAAGATATGAAGCATCATGAATTGTGTTGACATAAACTGGTTTCAGAGAGCCAGTTGGGTATAGTGCAGGGGTCTTCAAACTCGGCCCTTTTATGACTTGTAGACTTCAACTCCCAGAATTCCTCAACCAGGCACGCTGGCTGAGGAATTCTGGGAGTTGAAGTCCACAAATCATAAAAGGGCCAGGTTTGAAGACCCCTGGTCTAGTGGTTAAGGCACCAGACAAGAAACTAGGAGACCCTTGAGTTTAAGTCAAACCTTAGGCATGAGCCCAGCTTGGTGATCTTGGGCCAGTCCTCTCTTAGCCCTTAGAAACAGGAAACTAAGGAAAACAGGATAAGCCATTTCCAGAAATCTTGCCAAAAAAACTGCAGGGAGTGAACCAGGCAGTCACCAGCAGTCAAGAATGATTTGAAGGGACAAACCAAAAAAGTAGTTTTAGCTATGTTTCCTTTTCTTGCCTTAGACCTTTCATGTCTTTGTCTTACTATTGATCCTTCTCTGTGCTTTGGGTAACATTGCTTCTACTGAAAGTGTGTAGCCTAATGGGTCTATACCTATGGTGCAACCCTCCCTCCATAGCAGAACATCCAGATTCAGCCAGAGTTTCATTCCATACAGCATTAACTTTGTGAACTCTCAAGCTTCCTCCTTCCGTTATATGTTCAAGGTGGACAGTATTTAATATTTATTTGTTATGTATATGTAGGGGTGTGGGTCTATACACATGTTGTATATGGTATGTTTAGGTGTGTGTCATGTATGTGTTTCACTCTGAGAGCGGGCAACTAAATTTCATTTTTGGTTGTGCCCACAGTAAAAAAATGATAATAAAGGTTATCTTATCTTATCCCTCCATGAGTAACAGGAACGCTTCGTGCTCTTCATTCGTTCACATGATCAACTAAAAGCCATCACTTAAAAAGAAAAGCTTTCTCCTGTTATATACAGAGGCATATAGAGAAGAGTGTCCGGGTCTAAACTACTTTTTAATAGGATGAAAATGTGGGGGTGGGTGGGGAATGTTTATGAAAGGTGAGTTCTCAAGGATAGAAGCAAGCATTGTGATTGGTTGCTAGGAACAGAAGCCAGATGGAGTACTTCCATTGTGTCAGATTTTGCTAGACGTATAGTTAAGGCACTAAGTACAAGATTCTGTCTCAGCAGAGGCTTGGCACAGAGTAACTGGCAGGCTGACAGGCACAAGTCCCATGAGAAAGATGATGACCCAGGAGGACATGATGCCCATAGGAATGCAGGCACCAGTTCCTAGAAGAAAGGAATCCGGTCAAAGAAAGAAAGAAGCTGCTAATTTCACCACAAAGACTCTGATGGTAGCAAACTCAGTGCAAAATAAAAAAAGCTTGATTCCTTGGAAATGTATGGATTCCCTGCCCTGCATCTCAGGGCTTATTATTGAAGCAATTGCATCCTGTAAGTCACACAATGGCCTCACTTTTGCAGAGCTGAAGGAAGTGCTCGGCACAAAGGGATACGACGTGAGGAGGCACTATCCTAGAATCAAGAGGAAGCTACAGTCCTTGGTGTCTAAAGGTGCCCTGGTGCGTATGACAAGTGGCAATGGCTCAAGTTTTTTTGTAGTCAGGAAGTACCAGGAAAAGATCACCAAAATATCCAGAAACTTGGAGAAAGCCGCAAGGATAAAGAAGGCAGGGATGCCTGCTTCCGAAAAGGCAAANTGAGGAGGCACTATCCTAGAATCAAGAGGAAGCTACAGTCCTTGGTGTCTAAAGGTGCCCTGGTGCGTATGACAAGTGGCAATGGCTCAAGTTTTTTTGTAGTCAGGAAGTACCAGGAAAAGATCACCAAAATATCCAGAAACTTGGAGAAAGCCGCAAGGATAAAGAAGGCAGGGATGCCTGCTTCCGAAAAGGCAAAGGGAAAAACTGAAGAAGCAAAGAGTTTGAGCTGGAAGGCTGGAAAAATTAGAAGAAAGCCCAAGAGATCCCATCAGAAATTAAAGGCAGGACAAAAGCCCTCAAGGCGATCCATCAGCCAAAGCAAATCTGTTGAAAGAACACCAAATCTCTGTCCACGAGCCCTTTCTGCTGCCAAAAAATCAAGTTCTGCTGGTAGCAAAAGTAATTCTACTTCTCGAGAATCACACGACTCCAATCAGGGATCTGCTTCTGTTTTAAGGAGATCCAGCAGAAACTGCAAGAATACGGCTGCATCTATTTTTAAGACAGCCCAAAGTTCTCTCGACGAAAGAGCTCCTAAAAGATGCAGACCTTCAAAGAGAGGGCTTCCTCCTCCAGTAAAAGTGCAAGTCAGCCCATACTACAAGGACAACCTCCTTGCAAAGCCAAAAGCCCATTGTAGAAAGGTGAAGACCTACTCTGCGAAACGACGAAGCCGTCGCCGGATCAGAGCTGCATTTCACTCACCAAGGAGGATCTCATCCAATTCAGAAAAAGTCCTGAGAAGATAACAGAACTAAACCTCAAGGATGGAGGCCTTCAAAGTAGATGTCTTCCTTGTATCTATTAGAACCACAAAACATTCAATAAAGGTAACTAAGGCCTCAGGTTCCATTCATAATGGATGATTTCATAGCAATAGCAATAGCCCTTAGATTTATATACCACTTCACAGTGCTTTACAGCCCTCTCTAAGCAGATCCAGCATATTGCCCCCAACAATCTGGGTCCTCATTTTACCGACCTCAGAAGGACAGAAGGCTGAGTCAACCTTGAGGCGGTGAGACTCGAACTGCCAAATTGCTGGAAGCTGGCAGTCAATAGAATTAGCCTGCAGTACTGCATTCTAACCATTGCGTCACCACAGCTCTTATTTCATAAGTACAAGCTAGCTAGGGTCTATAATTTGGGAGACATACAAAGTGGCCTACAAAAGTGTTTTAAAATCTGTATTTCATTTAGGAGCTCCTTAAAAGGAAATGTTAGCCTCTAGCTACTTGAATTCTTCTGTTCCACTTGGAATGTTTTGCTCTGCCATAGAGATGTGAATTCTCTCTGTAAATTACAATATTCCTGGCAGCCTTAAACCAAACCCACAGTTCTTGCACATCATCATCCACAAATACAATGATGTTGAATTTGTAGGCCCTTCGGTCATAGTGGCCAAATTCTGAGAATGACAGCCAATCATTCCTCACTCATTGTCTTTCAACTTTGTTCCTGAATTTATAACCCTCCCTTCCAGAATTTCCACTGTTTTGAAAGGCAGAAATTTAACCCATTGTGCTATTAATAAGGCCCCCCTCATACAAGACCTTATTTTAGAGGGGGGTGCGGACCTGGCAGGTATTACTGAGACCTGGCTAGGCGTGGAAGGAGGAATACCTCTAGTTGACATCTGCCCGCCGGGTTTTCAGGCATTTCATCGGCCGAGGACCCGGGGTAGGGGCGGGGGGGTAGCGGTCATCATAAGGGAGAGCCTTTGT